>NC_057766.1:5555405-5855405 GCF_010389155.1 Erigeron canadensis
CTGATTCCAGTTGGAGATGAAACCTAACATGGGGCTACATTTATATTTTATGAGTTTGCCCAGTTCGTCCATCTTGAGCACATTTTCGAGCTCCAAGTTCGTACACAGATTCTGGAAAAATCTGTCAAAAGGCCCAAAAACAAGATTGACTGTTTTAAGCTTACCCAACCATTTGTAATTCATAGTGATAAGTAGGTTGTGATTAAAGGAAGAAAATGAATTTAGAAATATATGTATACCTATGCATACAAAGTGGCCTTATTACACTAAGTAACTTAAATGAACACGTGTGAGATCGAAAGTTGTGAGTCGGGTCTATGCCATATAATCCTATATACAATGACTAAACTATGTTCCTTGTAGAGACATGGCACCACGAAGGACCGTCGAAGAAACAAATGCTGAGGCTAGGCGCCAGGAGGAAGAGGCCCAAAGGAGAACCGAGCTAGCCGACCTCATTTCTCAACAAATCAACTCCGTTATGCCGACCATTGCTACTCGAATTGCGGAGAGTGTAACCGCCACCCTTAACACGGCCCGAAGACAAGATGGAGGAGGTAATGTGAATGATCGAAATGCTTACAAGACTTCACTTCGTGCAACCCCAAAGAATTCTATGGGACGGAAGGTCCAGTTGGTTGCTCACATGGTTCCAGAGCATGGAGGCCATCTTGAACATCATTGATTGTGCACCGCCGACCGTGTCAAGTTTGCTGCTAGCAAGCTCCAAGGAAGGGCACTCGCTTGGTGGAACCTCCAAGTCACTACGAGGGGTCAAGCCGTGATGAATGCCTTGACTGGGAGCAGCTCAAGGAAGAGATGAAGCGGGAGTATTGTCCTAGGCCAGCCGTGCAAAAGTTGGAGATAGAATTCTGGAATCATGCTATGAAGGGAATGGAGTTAGAGACATATGCGATTCGTTTCCACGAGTTGTGTGTGCTGGTGCCTGATATGGTGACTACGAGGCCAAGAAGTTGAGAGGTTTATTTACAAATGGTACCGGAAGTAAGATTGATGGTCACGGCAGCAAACCCCACCACACTGGAAGAAGCATAAGTTTGTCAACAAGATTGGTTAATGACTTGGTTAGGACAGGGAAATACTCGCGAGGCGAGTCAAGTTCAAGGCAAGGAGGAGGAAGCCGATTTGGTGATCGTAAGGGGAATGGGCCTGATAAGAGGCAAAAGATTGTAAGGAATTACGGGATTGCCGACACCAACCCTAGGGTGTACCGTGGCACGCTTCCAAGGTGCAACCGATGTAATTATAGCCACTTGGGTGAATGCAAGCGTTGCTCAACTTGCAACCGAATGGGACACCTTGCTGCCTATTGCCGAAGTGGAGCAAGAGTTGGAGGAATCCAGGAAGGGTGTCATGAGTGTGGAGGTACTGATCATTGGAGAAACACATGTCCTAGGTTGGGGAGAGCTCAAGGAGGACGAGGAAATGCAAACAACAACCGTGGCAATCTTAGAAATGTTGGAAAATGTGGGAACCCAGCAAACCCGAGGCAACAATGGGAATCAAGTGAACCGAGGTAATGGAGGAAATCAAGCAAACAATGCAAATCAAGGAAACAATGCAAATCAGAACCGTGGGAATCAAGGAGGTCAAGCAAGAGGACGAGTGTATGCAATGGGAGCAAATGAGGCACGTGATGACCCTAATGTCATCGTAGGTACGTCTCCGTTAAATAATGTCTATGCATCCATGTTGTTTGATTCTGGAGCCGAAAGAAGTTTATTTCTTTGAATTTAAGGAAATGATTGGTAAGAAACTAGTGAGTTTGATGAAACTTACTATATCGAGTATGCTAATGGAAACGAGTATAGGACTAAGGAAATTATTTTTGATTGTATGTTAACTTTAGACGAGAAAGATTATAGTATAGACTTGATTCCCATTGAGATAGGAAGTTTTGATGTGATAGTAGGAATGGATTGGTTGTCTAAGATGCGTGCTGAAATACTTTGCCATGAAAAGGTCATTAAAATTCCCTTAGAATATGATGAAGTGCTTATAATACAAGGCCATAGGGCGGGAGTCTAACCCAAGATAGTGTCATCTATGAAAGTAAGGAAATATTTACATAAAGAATATCACACATACTTGGTACAAGTAGTGGATAAGCAAGTAAAAAGTAAGGACCCTCATAAGGTCATGGTGGTTAGGGACTTTCTAGATGTGTTCCCTGACGAACTACCTGGACTTCCACCCACGAGGTAGGTGGAGTTTATGATTGATTTAGTTCCCGGGGCAGCCCCCGTAGCTAAAGCACCGTACAGGTTAGCGCCCTCCGAAATGCGAGAACTTTCTGAGCAATTGCAAGAATTGCTTGATAAAGGTTTAATCCAACCTAGTTCTTCGCCATGGGGTGCTCCAATTCTTTTTGTCAAGAAGAAGGATGGATCCTTGAGGATATGCATAGATTATAGGGAGTTGAATAAGCTGACGATCAAGAATAGGTATCCGCTGCCACAAATAGACGATTTGTTCGATCAACTTCAAGGAGCGTCGCATTTCTCGAAAATCGATCTTAGATCCGGCTATCATCAGTTGCGGGTACGAGAAGAAGATGTACCTAAAACGGCTTTTAGAACGCGCTATGGGCATTACGAGTTTCTGGTGATGCCATTTGGTCTCACAAATGCGCCTGCCGTTTTCATGGATCTAATGAATCGAATTTATAGGCCATACTTGGACAAATTCGTGATAGTATTCATTGATGACATTCTGATATACTCTAGAAGTAAGGATGAACATGAGAAACATCCGAGAATAATCTTGCAGCTACTTAGAGATGAAAAGCTATACGCTAAGTTTTCTAAGTGTGAATTTTGGCTTCGAAAAGTCCAATTTCTTGGACACATTGTGAACGAAGAAGGAATCCATGTAGATCCGGCCAAGATAGAAGCGATCAAGAAATGGGAGACACCCAAAACGCCAACGGAAGTGCGTAGCTTCCTAGGTTTGGCGGGCTATTATAGGAGGTTCATCCAAGGATTCTCTAAGATTGCGGTGCCTTTGACCCAATTGACCCAAAAGTCGAGAGAATTCGAATGGGGTGAGGAACAAGAGCAAGCGTTTCAGACGCTTAAGAACATGTTGTGTGAAGCCCCAATACTAGCCTTGCCGGATGGAATGGAAGGATTTGTAGCATATTGTGATGCGTCGAATAAAGGACTTGGATGTGTGCTTATGCAAAGAGACAAGGTCATTGCCTACGCGTCTAGACAATTAAAGCTACATGAGAAAAATTATTCGACACACGATTTGGAGTTGGGAGCCGTGGTATTCGCCTTGAAGATATGGCGACATTATCTCTATGGCACTAAATGCACCATATTCACCGACCATAAAAGCTTGCAACACATCTTTGATCAAAAGATGTTGAACATGAGGCAAAGGAGATGGATGGAGTTGCTAAATGACTATGAGTGTGAAATAAAGTATCATCCGGGGAAGGCAAACGTCATTGCTGATGCACTTAGTAGGAAGGTGAATACTAAGGTGCCAAGGGCAAGAATTAGCCACTTACAAGTAAGAATGTCTCTAAGAGATCGTTTCTTAGAAGACCAAGCAAAGGCCTTTGAAGGGAAGAACATTAAGGAGGAAGCATTGTGTGGCATGGAAATGAGGTTTGATAAGGATGATGAAGGTATCTTATACTTCAAGGGAAGAGCTTGGGTACCGAAGGTGAATGGTTTAAGGGATGTACTTATGAATGAGGCTCACAATACGAAGTATTCAATTCATCCGGGCGCGGATAAGATGTATCAAGGCCTAAGAAGGGATTTTTGGTGGTCTGGAATGAAAGGAGATGTAGCCCGATATGTGAGTCGATGCATGACTTGTGCGATGGTCAAAGCTGAGCACCAAAAGCCATCTGGTCTTTTAAAGCAGCCTGAGATTCCAGAGTGGAAGTGAGCAAATAGCAATGGACCTAGTGACGAAATTGCCTCGAACAAAGAAAGGTCATGATGCTATATGGGTGATTGTTGATCGTCTTACAAAATCAGCCCATTTAATTCCCACAAGGAAGATTGGAACACCAAGCGTCTAGCTCGCTTGTACGTTGAGAAGATTGTAACACTACATGGCGTGCCTTTATCCATAATATCCGATCGGGATGGTAGATTTACCTCACGTTTTTGGGGTCATATGCAAGAGGCAATGGGCACAACACTAGCATTAAGCACGGCTTACCACCCTCAAACGGATGGACAAAGTGAGTGAACGATACAAACGTTGGAGGATATGTTAAGAGCTTGTACATTAGTATTTAGTGGAAGTTGGGATGAACACTTGCCATATGCTGAATTTACTTACAATAATAGCTACCACTCTAGCATACAATGTGCACCGTTTGAAGCTTTATATGGACGCAAGTGTAGATCTCCTATGTGTTGGATAGAGACGGGCGAAAGAAGTCTAGCTACCGTTGATTTTGTCCAAGAAACGACGGACAAGGTAGCTATCATTATTGGCAAAAGAGTTATGCGGATCAAAGAAGGAAGCCCCTAGAATTTGAAGTTGGTGACAAAGTGCTCTTAAAGGTGTCGCCATGGAAAGGAACCGTAAGATTCGGTAAGAGAGGAAAGTTGAGTCCCCGATACATTGGGCCATTCGAGATTGTGGCTAGGATAGGCCCCGTAGCCTATAAATTGAAGTTACCCCAAGAATTAGGGGATGTTCATGACACTTTTCATGTGTCAAATTTGAAGAAATGCGTGGCGGATGATTCGAAAGTAGTTCCACTCGAGGAACTACGAGTAAAAGATAAGCTCCAATTTCGCGAGGAGCCAATAGAAGTTCTTGACCGTGATGAGAAACGCCTTAAGAGGAGCAAGATCCCTATCATTAAAGTTAGATGGGATACGATACGCGGACCCGAATTTACATGGGAACGTGAGGACTTCATATGTGAGAAATATCCGCACTTACTCCCCAACCAAACTCAAATTCCGGGACGGAATTCTTCTAAGGGGATAAGGATGTAACAACCCTACTTTTTAATATTATATACGTGCTAGTTAGGTTGTCTATGTTTCCGCAAGCCATAGTTATACTTGAAGCTAGTAGATAATGCCCTTAAATTAGTAATCTAAAGCTATTGATTGGTTCTAAATTCAATTTAATAAAATATGATTGAACAAAAACTTTATTAATGTTCAATCAAGTTATAAATATTAAAGCGAGTCACAAGTTGAGCTAGCGATTTAAAAACACTTGTAAATGCCTAACAATCTAACCATCAAGCCAACTAACTAATATTTGGTCATGGAAATAGTATGAGCAACTTAAAACATTTATAAGTCCTTATGTACAAAACAAAATGCTTGAATAATAATAAGTGTATATATATAAGCCTAATATAATTACAAGAATTGTAACCAATGAACCTTGTAACAAACTTAAAACACAAAAATATATACATACACATATATATACATGACTTATGCATACATTTATATATTCATAACTAAAACAACCCTTTTCTTACATTTAACTAACAAAACACTTACAAAAACAAATATCCACTAAACTTATACACACACTAATATACTTACACTATAATTTAACAAAAAAAAAAATACCAACCCCTTCAATACCCCCCATGAGGCTGGCCCCCCCCCCCCCCCCCCCCCCCCCCCACACACACACACTCCACATTTCAAATTTGCCATTATACTTCTCTTGAAACTCACACAAAACACACTCCTCACATTTTACACACACTAGTCATTATTCACTCTCCAAAAACTCTTCTCCCCCTCTCTTTTTCTCTCTCATTTTGGCAGCCACAAAACAAAGGAAAGACAAAGCAAAACTCATCTAAACACTTGTTAATAATAAGGGTTTAGGATAGGTTAAGCAAGGGTTTGATTAAGCTAAGGATTAAGGGTTGTTTTGAGGTTGAAACAAGGGTTATTTGGAGCTTTTGAGTCACGAAATTTCTGCACATTTTCCATCTTCAAAAGTGTTCATCAAGGGTATATATCTTCATCTCTTTATTAGATTGATCTTGTTCTTGTTCATATTAAAAAGGTTTTATCAAAAGTCAATGTTTTCTTCATGTTTTCTTTTGAATATACACTTGATGAGGGCAAAGTTGATAGGATCTTTCTTTCCATGCTCATGCATGTTGAATCCATGAAGAAAGATCCAAGGATTCAACTAGTTAAAGACCCAAAAGTGTAGATATATATTATATAACTTTTGATATAGTTTTTCTTGTGAAAGATGGTCATATTAATATATATTATGAAGAAATACTTTCTGGAAAAATTGGTAAAAATATGTACTTGATGTTATATTATTAGATTCATGAAAGTTTGTAGCAAAAAGTGTTGATGTGTGTTGATAAGTTGTAAAGTAACTTTTTATTTAAAAAGATGAACATATCTTAAATAATATTTGTACATATATTTCTGGAATATTTCATAAAAATATGTTTCATGATTGATGGATTTGAGATGGATAAAGATTTATGTTAAAAAGTATTGATTTAAGTGCATGCATGTTAGATTTAAGAAGGTTGAAATGTTGTTTGGATTATGAGATGGTTAGAGACTTGTATTTACTGAAAATATTCTAATCTTGAAGTTAATATTCTGGAAAATTTTTTTATAAAATATCAAAAGTATAAAGCTTGGGTCAAAACAAGTTAAAATATGCTTGAAATCGTAAACCGAAAGCTTGTAAAAATGCATTTTTAGCACACACATGCACCATAATATTTTGAGCATGAAATCATGACAACCTACTGGAAATATGATATAACAAATGTATAAAATGCAAGTCACTTGATGTATGGCAAGAATTAGCTCAAAAATCACCTTTTCGGGTCAATAAATCACTAACCGAAAGCACAAAATTACACATATCACACCACCACCACTATCACGACTTGAACCACCAAAATATGATGAACTTACTGTAATATTTGGGTTAAGAATGAAAATCCATTTTGAAGTACCTTTATAGCTTAAGAAATGAGGCTAAAATCACTATTTCGGTAAACGATTTTTAATTATAAATCCTCAATTTAAGCAAGACACAAGAGAGGTTGAATTGATATGAATTTGTGTTGATATAAGTTGCCAAAAAGGCCTGGAATTTTCGGACTAAAACTCTTGTGGTGATTTGTAAGGATTTCTATGATTTAATAAATTAAAATGGTAATTAAAAGATATATAAATTAATTAATAAAATTATATAAACCATGAATCTGATCAAAGCTACTTAACCAATGATAAAAGTGACCAAAACCTACTGGGAAAAAATAATTACAAGCAAGAGAACAAGAACTATATAATTTAAAAGTAAATTATTAAGTAAAAATCACTAATTAATCATTATTATTAAATAAATAGAAATAATGCACAAATAAATATAAAAATCACAATATTACAAATAAAAAGGCTTGGAAATCAGTAAATAATCCATCTATAATTATCTATGAATTTTAGAAATAATTTAAGGATTTAAAAATAATTATAAGGAATTATTTAATTAATAAATCAATAAAATAAGTAAATAATTAATTAAATAATATTAAATTAAATAAATCAGTAAGATATATCAACATTAATATTATAAGAACACAAATGTCAAGTATGGTTATTAAACAAAATATGCAATGGAAAATATATATAAAACAAGGTTAAACTACCGATATTCCAATAACCGAACAAAATCGTACGAATGACCTTTACTACCAAATATCTTCCAACCAAATGAGGTGAACAACATAATGTACTTGAATTCCATAATTAAACAACAACCAAAGATGGGCAAGTCTACTAGCATACATTACACACACTTACGTTGTGCATATTTCGAATACCATGGTTTAGGCTTGCTTGAGGAAAGACACCACTAGCCGAAGATCTCACTTTTGATCAGCCCTCTTTCACTCTCAAATCAAGTGAGTCATAGCCCCCTTTCAAACTATTTTATGTGTTTAACTATCGGGGTGAAAAGCATGATGTATAAATGAAATTGCTTATATATATATATGAAAAGATTCTTGACTTTATGATTATGAAATGAGGTTATATCGTATGTTCAACATGATAAATGTTTTATGATGAGCTTGAGTTCTGTCAAACCGTTTTCTTTCGGTGCACTACTATTTACTCCAAAAGTGGAGGCCTGTAGTTAGATAGTTGCGCAACTAGGATTTGTCCACCCACCCAACGCGTAACGGTGGGATGTTTGGTTGCCTTTGTGACGACCATCATTCCCAGTCCGACCACGCGGTGTTCTAACTACCTTAAATTTGAATGGTCGTCTCCATGGCATGACCTTATTATTACTAATACTGTACTTGATTGACAGCTTGTGCTATGAAATGAATTATATACATATTGATGGACTTGATAAAATGGTAGTAGTAGTGGCTCAAACATTTACTTATCAAAGCTTACTTGAAATATGCCCATGTGGCTAGATGACATTGATATTATTATGTTGGTTATTATAAATTGAACATGCGCTTAGAAATGATTATTTGAAAGAATACTTGGAAATTTTAAGACTCAATATCCTTGAATATAGTTGGGTTATATATAGGTGTTGCTAGTTAAAACCTATGAACTCACTCAACTCTTGTAGTTGACACTTTTTCTTCATGCTTTTCAGGTTTAGAGCAGTAAGTAGCTTCAAGGACTGCTCTTGGACTCTATGTGTTTGTTGTTTGGATGGACAAGTATTGCAAACATTTGATCTTTTAAATTATGAATTTGGTTATGTAATGAATTTAGACGTCATCTTGAACTTGTAATCTTTTGGGTTTGAATGTCATTTGAAAACTTGTGTTGATGTTTTATATTTAAATCTTTTGTACCATGTCGTTCTGTGGCATCTCGTGTTTCCGCCTTAGTCGGGGTGTTACACCTTTAACTAGTGATGGATAACGTAAAACAATTGAGTTGATCATAAAGTATTCTTGTTTTACTTATGCATAGCCTGATCAACTATGCCTAATTAAAAATTTAATATGGAATGATCGAAATGGTTGTTTAAGGAATATTCAAAATGAGTCTTTTGAAAATAAAGCTTTAAAATGATTCTTGGTGCAAAAGATACATAACCAAATCCAATGTTTGCATTACTTATTAGAACCCTTAGTTAGTACCCCCACTTGGCTCGTATTACTTTGCCTATTTAGATATAATGCACAAGAGCTATGCACAAGTTAAATTCTAGTCATTTCGTCGATTATATATAGTTATGCGAGTCGTGAGTGTCGAGTTGATCGTTAGTATTTTTGTTATACGTCGGTTGTGAATGGTCATGTCGTTGCCCGGTCGTCAAGCTTGGGAGTCATCATCTTATGTTTTATGTAACTTATGTAGGAAACAACATGTCACAAAGAAGTGGAGCATCAAGAAATCCCGAACACGCGGAAGACATATATGCGTTCGTAGACATGGTACGAGAAAGGAAAGTAAGCGAGGAAACGGAGCCCACAATGGACTCCTAACAACCCTCACAACAAGAGGAGTCGTCCGAACCAATGGAGGACCCGTCACACGATGATACTAGGAGCGTAGCCTCTAGCCAACGTGTTATCTCTAGCCAACGTGTGGTCTCTAGCCCACCCGTACGCCGTTCACCCTCACCTCCACCATCACCACCGTTTTCTTTCGGTGCACTACTATTTACTCCGAAAGTGGAGGTCTGTAGTTAGATAGTTGCGCAACTAGGATTTGTCCACCCACCCAACGCGTAACGGTGGGATGTTTGGTTGCCTTTGTGACGACCATCATTCCCAGTCCGACCACGCGGTGTTCTAACTACCTTAAATTTGAATGGTCGTCTCCATGGCATGACCTTATTATTACTAATACTGTACTTGATTGACAACTTGTGCTATGAAATGAATTATATACATATTGATGGACTTGATAAAATGGTAGTAGTAGTGGCTCAAGCATTTACTTATCAAAGCTTACTTGAAATATGCCCATGTGGCTAGATGACATTGATATTATTATGTTGGTTATAATAAATTGAACATGCGCTTAGAAATGATTATTTGAAAGAATACTTGGAAATTTTAAGACTCAATATCCTTGAATATGGTTGGGTTATATATAGGTGTTGCTAGTTAAAACCTATGAACTCACTCAACTCTCGTAGTTGACACTTTTTCTTTATGCTTTTCAGGTTTAGAATAGTAAGTAGCTTCAAGGACCGCTCTTGGACTCTATGTGTTTGTTGTTTGGATGGACAAGTATTGCAAACATTTGATCTTTTAAATTATGAATTTGGATATGTAATGAATTTAGACGTCATTTTGAACTTGTAATCTTTTGGGTTTGAATGTCATTTGAAAACTTGTGTTGATGTTTTATATTTAAATCTTTTGTACCATGTCGTTCTGTGGCATCTCGTGTTTCCGCCTTAGTCGGGATGTTACACCTTTAACTAGTGATGGATAACGTAAAATAAGAATACCTGATTCACAGAAATGGGTCGAGACTCGAGAGACACCCAAAGTGTCTTGTATGTGCAATACAGCGGGTTAATACATTTTGTTGTCGGATACGAATAGCAGTGGTCATTTGTTGTTTTGACACTTTAAACTTTTTGGTAAGCGTGACTGACTTTTAAGTCTTAAAGAATATTACTGATTACTGACTCATAAGTCCTAAAGAATATTACTGATTATAAGCCAACCCTGTCTCAACCAGTCTTGGTTTGCCACCTCTAATTACAATGTTCAGAGTACTACTAATTATCAAATGATATTTGGCTAATATAAAGTTTGGCAATAATGTTAAGTAATAATTGATTAGGGAAGAAGGTAACCTTGATGATATGGAGATTGTGGGCTCTTCTGCACCACGGGCTGGGGTTGCATTTCCATGTTCAGCCAAATGCTCTTGTAGCCAATTAAGCCGCCTAAGCTCGACTTCCATGTATATTTCATCTGCAGGGTCTGATTTAAACAGCATATAGAATCGGGTTCTATGGATAATTGAGACGAAGCAAACATCCCATAACTCTATTATCTTCTGTCTTTGCTTCCTAAATGTTATAGGCCATGGAACTGGGGACACCTCGGGCATATCTGCTGTATTCTCATCGTTTTCAAGCTCACATCCAGCTGCTTCATTAGCTTCGAGCTCAAGTACCTGCATAGAAGCACATACATAATCCAAATATTAAATGACTTAATGAAAAAAGATGAGTCAAATTAATTGTATTTACATCCAATAAGGACAACCAGATTGAAGGTCAGCCAAAATAATGTATCCACCAGAAATTGTGACAATTGTTATTCATATAGAGTTACAAGATTGGGGTTTAATCGTTGGCTTGTAAACCCACCAAAGGCCATACATGGATATTAAAATAAAGTATATAAAGTTTAAACGTATCAAATGGTCAAACGACTCGAAAGTTGGCCAAAGTATACTTGTAATGCATAAAAGATGCCCCTAAATGATTTTACTCAAAAAAATTGACTCACCAACTATTTGTATGTAAGATTTATAAAAATTTGGACTAAAGGGTGTTTTGTGTCAAGCAAACTTGACCTGGCCTACTTTCAACCAGTACCTAAATTTAAACTTGGACTACCCAATGTCTTCCATCTTATTTGTTAATGGGTCCATTCAGGTTATGATTTATCCCTAACAGCTTATATACATACCAAACATCAATTTTAATACATAATATAATTAATGAAACAATACATGTACTTAATAGCAGATCCACAAAAGAATTGAAATCTAGTGTTTTTGATTGACCCAATCTGCCCCATTTTGCCAGTATAGAAAATGAAGAGGATATATGATAGTTGATTACCTGGCAAACAAGTAGTTGCTTTTGGTATTGCAGCTTGGCGACACGTTCTTTAAGCTCTGTAACATACGTTGTGATGTTTTGCAGGTTTTCTTCCAATGCAGTTTGATACATCTTATGCATTTTCCTCATATGGCGTATTTTCCTTTAACGAGACATATCCACCTTCCTCACCACCCTTTGGAGTCTCTTTCTCAGACACTACTTCAGGAGCTCTATTTTCAGTCTCATCCTCTATGACTTCCCTACTAAATGACAGTGGCGAGCGGGGAGACCTTATGAAGCTAGGTTTGTTGATTGTATTGCTAGAAGTCAAAGGACTCATTGACTGGCTTTTGACTTGTTGATCGTTGTTGTTACTCGGAAGAGACATGATCAGTTTGTCAATCGACTTCTGAACATTTTCCAGCTGTTCTTCAAGGTTCGCAACTTTGCTTCCTTGTGAATGGAGTCGGGTAATCTCATCTTTTAGATTTGCACAGACACTTTTGTTGACTGGGACCATGTGGTGAACGTTGACTTCTTTTTGTGTCGGACGGAGGGCATGCATATCGCGTATTTCTGCCTGTAACTTAGCAATGGTTTCTGCTGCATCTTGATTACCTTGTCTATGACAAGCAACTTCTTTTTGCAGTACTTCTAATGCTCTTTTTGCTTCTTCACCTAGCTGTTCTTGTAGGTGTTCAAGTTTCCTGATTTCATGCATTAATGTGAAGGGAGCTGTTGATGATTGCCACCTACTTTGTGTAACTGATGTATTTCTTGTTTTCTCTAAACGGGTTGGTTCCTTGCCTTCAAGGACTGATGGTAACGTACCAGAAAATGACAACCACTTCTTAGCCAATGGACCCGCTGAAGATTCTTGTGGCTTTAGTACCTGCGATAATTGTTAAAATCAGACTATTCAGTAATAGAAACCATCATATATTAATCAAATGACGCTGCCAACATATTGTATCATGCAGATATTCTGACATACATTTTGGACAAATCATTTGACCCAATTCTTTTACACATCTGATCCAAATAACTTAGCCCGCTAAATCAACCTGTTTAAAAGTATTTGGGTTGAAATTGGCAGCTCTAGCCTCAACTAATGACTTGACATAGAGAAACATACCTTTGATTCTTCTTGGAGTTTACGACGTAGCTCTTCAGCCTCTGACTGTGCGAGATCTCTTTGTCTGCTCAATTCCTCGATTTCAATTTCCATCTGTAAATGATATTAGAACAAATTTAATTTAGAAGCTCTAATCAATGAGATAATTGAAGTTTGATTTATCATATAATACCTGATGAATTTTGTAGTCTTTTTCATTTGATGGATCAACGGTACGCAACTCAGCTTCTAGTCTGGAAACTTCCTTCTGCAAATGCTTAACCAATTGTTTATCCGAAACAACCTGATCAAAGTTTTCAACAAGACAAGACCCTTTAGCATATGTTATCGAAAGAATACTCAAGCGTCCAGACTAGGTATTGGGATTCTCTAATATCTGTAACTGGTAAAGCAGCTAACATAAAATATAAGAACAACTAGCTGAAAAGGAAACGGCCAAACAGGTCATAGGTTGCCCAAAGTGTAACATTGCATAAAAATCGCCAAAATGATTAAAATTATTATTTATAGTTTTGGACAAAAAAAAGTTTTGGACAAAAAATGAGATATGTGGAAGTATCTGTTACCCAACCCACCCATATTTACATATTTAAGAGCATAAGACGGTAATATGAATTGGAGAAGACCCATATGTACCATGTTAACTTGCGCATTGTTTGTTACTGTAACATCCCAAACTTTTTATTTAACGGTTGACTTTGAAGAGTCGTTCAGTCAACGTAACATATCCGTTACGTCCATGTTAAATTTAGAGCTTATATGTAGTTAATGTGTTATGCGTGTGAGACTTGAATGTCTTATTGATTGACGTAGTAATGTGTTCAAGATGTAGTTATATGCCTTTAGAGGTGTTCAAAGTGTTTATTGAGTTGTATATAGTTCACATAGGTGTTTAGGGCTAATAATGTGACGTTTGGAAGCTTAGGGACGAGTTTTGACATAGGGTGAAAGTCAAAAACGGGATTAGGGTCAAAGAACAGGTCTTTAGCTTCTAATATCCTTTTCTCTTTGAGCCCTAACCATTCCCCATTGCCATAATCAATTCCTTGTTCGATTTCATCTTCGTTTGGTTGATTCGAGAGTGTTTTGATCAAGTTTTTGTATCCTCTTTATAATCTCCAGGTATCCCAGGTATAATAACATTGATTTCATGTCCTTTCAATCCCTTGATTCGATTCATAACTAATCTAGGTCTTTAGAGGGTTGATTGGAGTAAAAAACGTGAGTTTTAATCAATTCGGTAACCTAAAATGATTGTTGTTGTGTTGCAAATCAATTGGATGTTAAGGGTTGTTTTCATGATATCATTAGAGTCTTAAAATGATGAATTTTGAGGGTTAAAAGTCGTTCATAAGGTTTGGGGTCGTTTGGGGTGTGTTTGGTTAAGTTTTGGAGGTTAAACAATGAGGTTTGTGCAGAAACGGGGCTAGCTGCGGCGCAGCTACTAAGCTGCGGCGCAACTGGAAACAGTGACACATAGTTGCGTCGCAACTAGGTAGTTACGACGCAATAGCGACGGAATTTTCAAATGGCCATAACTTTTGACCCGTAACTCCGTTTTTGACAAATAAGATATCCACGGAATCGTGAGAGAGTCTACTTTCTAATGGAAATGTTTTTGAAAGATTATTGTAATGTCAAGTTTCCAGAAAGGTTAATTTAGTGAGTGTATCCCGAGTTTCGTCGAGTTATGTAAGCTTTAAAGTATTAATCGAATGTCCGATGCATCAAGCATTGTCATGAGTAATGTTTATAGGTATTTAGACGTGAGTCATGACCTTAAGTGAGTGGGTATTTATTAGCTCATTATGTCGTTTAATGATTATAGGTAGTCGGAATACTTGCAAAGCTCGGTAACTTACGTTATCATTTCTTGTGCACTCCATTGAGGTAAGATACACTACTTTGACACGCTGAGGGTTCAACAAAAACATAGTTTTCATATAATAACTTCCCCTAATGATATCTTGGTTGCTTATGGGTATTCGGGATTATACGGGAGGTGATATGGGCTATGTAGATGCATATAAAAGCCTAAAATGTTACCCCAATGATACGTATTGCTATGAGATGTTATGTATGCTTAATAGATGACATGATATGAAATGATGTACGATCTAAGATGATAAATGTTATGCAATGTTGTAATGATATACGATATGCAATGATATATGATGATGTACGTGATGTAACAATGTATGCGATGTGATGATATGAAATGAAATGCTATGAAATGTGATGTATGATGATATGTGAAATGTGCATGATTACATAGCTTGTTCATCTAGTTCACTAGACTTGTTAAGTTACCATGACACGTGCACGTTTAAGGGCCCAAACGTAATGATGTATATGTGATAATTGTTTAGGTTGTGTAAACACCTAAACTATATGTGATGTGAAATCGAGCTCGTAAATTTGATGTGAAAGTGTTAAGCTTAACCCGTACTTGCCCTTGCCCGGTGAGTGCGTATATGGTTGCTTGGGTGGCTCCTTGCAACATAATTATGTGGTTTGAGTACCTCTGGGTGGCGTGATTAACCACCAATGTCTTTGAACATACGGATTACTCCTGGATTGGCTTGCCATTCCTTAACGACATTGATGTACTACTGAATGGTGGTTCATCTAGTCGGGTGCGACTTATGTCACACTTAACGAGATGCATATGTTATATGAGATGCGTGACTTTTGTCACAATTATAAAGATGTTCAAATGTGATATGTGATGATGCAAAAGATGACTAGGCACATTTAGGATGACCCATTCTAATATGAAAGATGTTGATGCTATGATATGTATGTGAGATGATATGTTGATGATATGTGCCTTAACGACTTAATATGACTTTTATATAATGTTTTAAATGGACAAACGTTTTATAAACCATGTGTTATCTTACTTAGCTAATTCGTTAGCTTACACTTGCTCTTTTAAAATGTGTTGTGCCCTCAGGTCCAACAATAGTGAGCAGGTAGATGTGTGAAGATCTGAGGCATGGGTAGATGATCTTGAAGCTAGCTATAGATTACCCATAGTGGCTGCTCGCTTTAGACATTTGCTTTATGTTTAAATATTAATGACTTGTATTGATAATGTACTCGGTTGTTTAATGTTGGGCAACCGATGGATTTCCATTTAGACTTATTTTGATGATATGGCTAGTAACACCATTTAATGAATAAACCAAACAGATTTTACTGGTTTGGACTTTTAAAGTTAATTCCGCTTCTTTTAACGCCGTTAGGCAAAAGTTTTGGAAATCCTTATTTTTAAATGTTGGGTGTTACAGTTACTTCCTTTGTTCGGGAAGCAAAGAAAAGAGTATTCCTTGACTGTTCCACATGGCTAGAAGCTGGGCTCAAAGTGCATATAATGGCAGTACGGGCATTTCCACCTAACGAGTGCTGTAGTATACGAGTTAGCTTGGAGTTCCTGTATGGTATATGAGCACTTCTCTTTCCAACACTGCACAAGCACATCGTGTGATAAGATTTACAACTTTTCATATTTTCTTCTAAATGAGATCAAATAAAAAAATTGTAATGAGTTAAACATTGAACCGTCAGATTCTTAATTACCAAACCAACCATATAATTAGTCAGACAGTTAAGAAAACTTTAAATTTGATGCTTAATTAGTGGCTTAACTTCGTCTTTAGAAAAAATGTCTATGTGATCAAAGTAATGCATTTTATGAATATACTCTAGAGTGTTTTTAACCCATTTGTTCCAAAACAGGTTCATTTAAGAAGACTTTATGTTTGTCAAATGAGTCATGTTAAACACATGTCTACAAATGTCAATGGGTTAAAAGTCACTCAAAAATGTCCGTTTCAATGTCTTAGATAAAATTTTCGAATAAAGTTGGCATTCTTTTAGGATATAAATCATATAGCACAAATACTTTGTTTATAAAAAGTTTTAAGAAAGAGGAAAAAAATGTTGACGGGTCCTATTTGTGATTAATCAGCTTCAGGAATAAAATGTTGATGGGCCACTCTAGAAAGTGCTGCGATACTAGAGAAATCTGGACAAATGAACACTGAAAACAAACAAATTGATACATCTCTACGCACCTCAGCGTCCTAATCACAGTTGTCAGAGTCATCAAGCTAAGGTTTATATGACAACCCTCTCTTAGCCTTGCACCATCCGCATTTGTTTGTGAAGCTCTTTCACTTCCAGCTAAATCCACAAAATTCTGCACAACATTTCACAGTTTATGCTTAACATTATGGTGTTTCACTTTTTGGTCTTAAGTAACTAACACTAAATTCAGAATGAAGGTGAAGTTATACCAGGCTTGAAACAAAGGACCTCAAGCAGTCTGAAGTCTCCCGGAATGTGCTTTCTATTGTCTACATTGTCAAAACAAACCATTTTTATAATGAATCTTCAAGCTCACATCATATGTACACATACGAAACCATACACCATCTCTCAAAATATCCTTACCAGTCTTATTATCTGGTGTGATCGAGAGCTAGTATCATTCAGTGCCGTCTCACCAACTTGTCTCTGAGCTGGAAAGTGAACAAAAGTAAATAAAAAACAAATTTCAACTAAAGACAAGTACAGATGCTTTTAGATACAATACATTCAGAAGCAAACCTTCACAAATACTGATCAAGTTTCGTAAATGTTGGTTATCGGTGGCTGTTTCCTCTACTAACTTCTCAACTACGGTTCCTTTCTGCAATTAGAACAGGTTTTACAACTCTTGGTAAGACTCGTAACACCTAGTTAGCTTGTGTTTTGGAAATATACAATCTTCTATATTACCTGTAGATCGTCTCGAAACTTGAGATTATGTCCTGACTCAGCATTCAGCAAGTCCCTTACGTTTTCGTTGTAGATTTCCATGCCTGATAATTTTATTCTGAAATCTCTTTCCGGAGTCTGTATTAAGAAAATACCAAATTATATGTCAGTAAATTTCAACTTGTATACAATATATCAATGTATATATATAGACAGAAACTTGAAACATATATAGGTCTTATAACTTACCTGCAACATGTGCTGGTAAATATCATTTACAGCTCTTTCTGTAATTCCTCTCATAGTAAAGTTTTTCCACTACTTGTTTGACCATATGCAATGATGGTAGCTGAAAAACAAGATGCATAAATTAAAACAAAATTAAAAAGATTTCGCAGAGAGACAGAATCTTGAAATACATATGGATATTCTTGATATTGTCTCTCTAACGGCTAGTCTTCAATTTATTTATGGTCCGTTTCGGATAAATAAACTTATCATAAATTTAATATATTCATTAAGTCGAATTTCATGGTCTTTTTTAACTTAATAAAAAAAAATAACTGTCATTTATTTATATTTTACTTAATACATATGGATATTCTTGATTCATTTAGCCACTTTATACACCCAGTACTTAATAAAAAAAAAAAAAAAACCTTGGCTAGCTTTGTAACTCCCATCCCCAAACCCGCTTTTAACTAAAAACTTTTTTCCCTCTTATTTCGGTAAATCATAAAATTAATCATAATATTTGGTTTTATATATAAAACTAGATATCTTCCGCATTAGGGATAGTGAATGGTTCATCTGAAACTATGTTTTTTTTTGAAAATGAAAAATAGATGCCAACCACCTAAAAGTGTTGATTTATGGCCTTGATTAAAGCTTCCCTCCTCTCTCATGTTCAGAGGCGGCTCAACATAATCGGATGCCTAAAGCAAATTTTTATTACAAGGCCTTTCGGATTAAGAAAATTGTTCATGCTTTATGTAATTCATTTTACGATTGTGATAACGTGTTTTCAATATAATACCGTTGTTTATTCACATATCACATGACACATAATTTTATAATTTTATATTTCTTATTTTCCTATTTTTTTGTAATTCTTATTAGTAATAGATTCTATGTACAAATGTACAATTATATATATATAATATGAGGCCTTTGAACTTTTGAGACCTAAAGTCTTTGCTTGATTTGTCTTACCCTTGAGTCAGTACTACTCATGTCGTTGTTGTTGCTCCTCTCCGACCACCACCATCATTTCTGACCACCACCACCACCACTGTCATTATCTCCGACCACCATAATTATCATCATCGACCACCACCACCACGACGACCATCGTGATCTGTCTGTCTCTCTCTTTCTTTTCTCTTTAGCCACCACCACCACCACATAGCCAACGTCGGTGGAGCCCGTACCGTATCCAACACTATCATCTATTGGATCGTTGCCCATCGAATTCATGTCACTCATATATGCGTCTGGTGACAACTCCTTTTAGAACGGATAAGGACAACGCCCGTACCGTATCCACCAGAAAAAGAGAGAGTGGCGGCAGTGTCGTCTCCGAAAATAAATTAAGATTTCAAGGTCTGGCTCGAGGATAAAAAGTGGACCTCTAAATTACCTTGTTAATAACATAATATCACGACGATAAATGTTTTCGACAATAAAAGCAAAGTTTTACAAACTGAACAGTTAAGAACATGTGTATTTTTAACAAAATATAATTAAATAAATTAATAAAATATAATTATACAAATATGCAAATGAAAACTTAGAAACGTAGTGTGTGTATCAGTGTATGTATATTTAAATAAAAGGGAACATTTTTTCGTTATTTAATGACAATACTAATTAAACAAATTGATGGAGAGTTAGGGTGTTTGTTTGATTAAAAAGAAATAGATACACATTATTCTGTCATGTGGGCTGTAGCCATGTAGCATGTAGGTCAAAAGCAAGTATTGGATTTTATTAGTTTTATTTCATTAGTGGATCTTAAAAAGTCATATACTATATACATATAAGAAAATCCTGGGCCTTTAAAAAATGGTGGGCTAGGCTCATTTGCACCACAAGAGCCACCTAATAGCCGGCACTGGGTGGCGGTGTTGGCGGCGACCGATAGAAAAAAGATGACCGCAAACGGTGGATAGTGGTGGTGGAAATGAAAGACGTGATTAATTACAAAGGAGAAGGAAGAGAGAGAAAGTGGATCTAAATTTTAGAAGTGGATAGTGGAGATTTGTTTTCTAGTTTTGACAATTAATTTAGTTTTCAAATGATTATAACCTTGAGGGGATAACTATATTTAATTGTTATGTGTAAGGTCCCGCTGACCCTTGAACATCGAGATCTGTACGAATCCAGGTGGGCGGAATCCACCTGAATTCGTTCTTGAGACTTTAACATTCACACACATATATATGATAAGAATGGAGATAAATACAGATGCAAACTCATATATTATCATTAATCATAAGATTACAAGCACCAAATGAGTATACATTATGGTGGGACACGGCATAGATCTCTACCCCGTTCCGGTGAATAGCTTCTGACTAGTCTAAAACCATTAACCTGAAACCCTAGACCTATAACACATATAAAAGATATAACGTATGTATGGAATTATCGTAGAATAAGTCTAAATGAATAAAAGGGGATCCGGTAAATCCAATCTCAATATAAAGTACAAAATGCACAATCAAAAGATGGCTATCTGTCACACCCCGCTAAAGCGGAATACGCAAGATGTGCAGATAAATAGTACATTGCTCGACAGTCAAGATCATAACACACATAGCAATAGTAAGACTTACATAAGTAGATCCTTTAGTTACAAACAGTAGATCACATAGGATCGAGATAATTAACGAAGTAGGACAGACTAACGTTAACATTTTACATTGACAAAAGACGCAAAAGACTTCAAGCTCAAAAGAGTAGAGAAACTTGACAAAAGCGTCTATTGTTGATTACCTGAAAAGTATGAGTAAAAGAGTCAACTACGAGAATAGTTGAGTGAGTTACAGGTTTTGCATGCCAAGTGTTTTCATGTTCAATTAAAATGGATCATTAATGTATATTACAATTAATGTAATTATAATGTAAGCTATAGCAGTTACTAGTAACGCACTACAGATATCAATTTCAATATGTAACGAAAGATATAATAATTAACAGTGTGAAAGAGATGCTCAAATTGCTAAGCCTTGGCCGTTCCAACATTTCACAATAAGTCCCACGTATGATTAGTACACGGGTTAGGTCGGATATTATGCACGTGCCAACCGGCAAGTGAGGGCTGGCTTGCCCTAAATAGCGCTATTCATAAATACCCTAGGCTCCAATGAGTTAATAGCAAAATGACCGTCTTTCAGGATTTCCTCAATAGGAAATAATGTTCTAGTTATTAGCATGTACAGTTCAAGAGCAATAACAAGACATCTCAATGTGAATATAAATGTATGGTATAATTCATTAATTTAGTCATTGTTTATGTTTATAAAAAAAATCAAATTAATTTTATAAATTCACATTTGAGTTTTTACTTACATAGTTTGTTTAAGAAAATGAATTCTAGTTTGTTAAAAAAAATGATGGTCGACATTAGTGTCCATCGAAATGAAAATTTCACTAAACTAAAAATTTTAACAAATTACACGTTCCATGATAATTAATTACTTCACCAAATTTAATCATTATTTCACAAAAATTAAAGTTCCATACGAGATTATAACTTCACCGAGTTAAATATACCGAACCTAAAAAAAGATTAAATATACTAGTTAGTTTCCACCGATTAAAATTATTACACCAAATTCTTGAACTCCTTGTTGATTTAACTAGGCAAGTGGTCTACAAACATAAAATTTGTTTGGCACCAATTTGAAATTATTATTATTGTTTTAACATGCCGTTTAGTTCCCTGATATACAATTTAAAAAAATCAATATCTGTTAACTTTGTTTTCAAGATTTTAAAGGAAATGTTCACAACAATATGAAATTTTGTTATAAAAACCCATCAAATTTAGCTAGTTATCAATAAATCACATTAGTTTTTAGCTTTTCATAGGAAAATTATGACAGTGTTTAAGCTCATGTATAGAATTTTATTCCTAGATCTTTATTCAAAAATATTAGATTTACATAACTAGTATAATAATTTGACAAAATCTTTATAGTAACTAGAACTCAAATAAATATTTATGTAATACATATAATATAATAAAGGATATACCTTACTTTGTTGACTGAGATTTCGAGACACCAAGACCTAATATGTCGAGCTTAATGATGATGACCCATTGATTTTCTTGTAATTGTTAGTAGATAACTTGGTCTCCTTGCTAAAGTAGTGTATATCTATGTTCTTATAATTGATATTGATATTGATAGTAATTATTATTAGATGATAGAATTCAGATTTGTAAGTAAAGATAGAAATTTGTATGTGTTTTTGTATGTGCTTTTTTTAGTCTTTAAAAATGAAACAAATGAAGATTTCAGTGGTTATAAGGTTAGTGGAATCATTAGGTGTGGTTTTAGATACTTAAGATTAAAACAAGTGTCTTTACCTCACCACCTTTTAATCTATAGAATTACATGTGTTTTCCATTGATATATCTAGAACATTATAATTATATGTAAATATTTTATTAATTTACATATAATAAAACTTCATAATTTATGAAATATCAATACTTATAGTGAAATTATACATATTTTTCAACTTACATGAAGTTAAGGTATTATTTTAATCATTGTATACTCTAGTGTAAAGAACTTTAGAATTTTAGTTCTTACGATACAAAATCTTGATTTCGTCCAAATTACTTCATGAATTCAAATAGATTATTTGATTTGGATGACTAATTTGTCCGTAATACATTTCTAGTATAAATAGTTACTTGGCATTTCTTGAACTTCATAAGGTCTTATTATGCTAATAGAACTTAAACGTACATTTCTAAGTTTATAATCAGGTCTAAAAATCACTTACACTTTTGACGTAAAATGAGTATACATAGAAGACTAAAGGAAAAACTTACGGATGTTACACTATCGATCCTAAGCATAAAGTAAAGCAATGGGCCAATAAATCCTTGATCCACAAAAGTCCAAGCCCGAGTCCAACATAAGTATCTAGCAGTAACAACAATTGGGTTGTTGAGCCCACGTTATTGAACGTTATTAATCCTCGTATATGGTTAACGGTTGTTATCCCGACACACTAGACTTTATTGTTTAAACCTACGAACTCACCAACTTTATGTTGACCCGTTTTAGTACACTTTTCAGGTAAACAAGTGAATCAAAGACGTGTTGGATGATAATTGATTGTTTGCATGCTAGGATTAGACTTGGACTTTACTGTGGATCCGTGATTCATTGTCCCTGCTTATGGGTTATGCTTAGGATCATATACCATCTTTTGTACTCTCTTTTGTAAACGTTTGATGGTCGTGCTCCTTGTGCATTTTTGTATGGTCTCGGATTTGTAATTGACTAGCTTGTAGGGATTCCCAATCCTTTTAATGCATCTAGATTTGTCTCTACTTAATTTCCATGTCGTGCTGCGCTTTTCTTGTGATATCCCATTATTCTGCCTTGTTGGGGTGTTACAAACCGAGTTAATGTAGGAAACAGGTTGGAGTTATGGTATAATGTGCAATAAAAATCATCTAGTTTATTTTTAGAGCAGTTAGCAGTACCAAAAGTTGTTTGATATGATAAACCAGTACACACATAAACACTACTTATTCTGCAGATTTACCTTTTGAGTTTTGACTAATAAACAAAAAAAAAAAAAAAAAGAAACTGTCCATTGGCTTTCTTGGATGGGTCTTCTGTAAATCTGTAACTAAAATAACATAGTCCAAGATAGATTAACCAAAACACATGAAAATGGTCGATGTTGCTTGAAGTGCAATAAACAAATAATCATTTTCATAATGCATGTACAAAGCCGCCAAGTATGGACTTCAATGTGAATGAAAAATTGGTTTAGTAAATTTATCATATCAAGCAGTACCCACAACAAAGTTTCAAACTTTTAGTTGAATGCAGAATTTTGGACTTGTGCTCAGCCATAGTATAAGTGTTGTGATTTGTATATATGTGTCTCTGCTTATGTATTACTATTAGACTCTACAGACCGGGTCAACCAGTTATATTTTTTATGGCTAAACTCTGATGGCTAATAGCTAACTTAATTGTGACTCAAACTGGTTGTGTTGTGGCAAGGTGGCAGGATATAACCTTGGACTGTCTACATTGTCTACAATGCGAACCCTGTATTCTTTTGTCCTATATTTGGTGTACAGAAATACAATGCCTAAGGATATCTTATCTTTTTTGTGAATTTTACAGAGTGCTTGAGAAGAAAATCATGCGTATAAAGGTTGCAACAAATAAGGTCAACTGATGCTTCTCGTCTTGCAGCTTGTGCGGCCATAATTCAACCCTACTGTATAAGTGAGAATGGAGAAATCAGGGTGCAGACCTAGTTACTTGGATGCAGAAAGTTCACGACGGTAAGTTTGTTTTGCGACTAATTTGTGCATATCCTAGCAGTTTTATGACTGCTGTCTTGAGTCCTTGGATGCAGTTCTCATCATTATGATAAAATGTTGTTTTATTTTTTACTAGATTGGTGGTGATAGCAATGAGTACATGGATGCGGATTTAGACGATATTCGAGAAGAATGGGCAATTTATATGTCGAATTTCATTTTTACGTAGAAAGTATTGTAAACCGCATTTAGCTAATTATCGGTATCTTTTTGGACAAGAATCGTTATGTAATGAATTGGTGACGCATGGTTTTGATATATATGAAATGCGTTAATTTTGTACTATTATCAGGTTAATTTATTGCCAGGTTTATTATGTATATAATCAGGTTTTAAAAAATAGAAAAAATAAAAAAAAATGATTTTATATGTCAAAAAAGTGGGTCATAAATGTATGTCATACGTGCGCGTCATAGACGGATGACGCTCAAATGCGGGTCATGAAAATTTATGACTGGTCCTTCCTTGACGGGCATTTGCGCGTTATCTGACCGTTTTATGACGCACATTGCGCGTCAAGAATAACCCTTTTTCTAGTAGTGTGATCGACGAAGTTTGAACCTTATATTCCCAAGAATAGAACACCAGAATATATAGAAAACTAAAAACTAAAATCAGGGATCTATAATTCTATAAAGGATCACTAGTGTGGATATGATAACTAAGCAGCATGGTTGGATCAATGGTAAACACCTTTGCCTCTGGAGACAGAGGTCATGGGTTTGATCCCCATCCCATGCAAAGGTTTGAGGGCCTTTTCTACCATTTAGGTAGAAACTGGAAGCAGCCTCTCTACTTAGGTAGAGGTAAGGTCTGCCTACATCTTAACCTCACGCATACACCATCGAGGTATTAGAGCTCAAAACCCGCGAAATACGGCACTGAGCAGTTACTTAGTTACTTACTTATCACTAGTGTGGATATGAAACCACAAGGACAAAACCTGATGTTTTGGAAACAACAAGGACCATTCTTGAAGTTAGCTCTAATTAAAAAGCTAATTAAAAGCCAACATTTAAAGGAAAAAAAGAATAAAACTCTTTCTGAGGGAGTGAGATTTTGGGGTTCGTTCATCAGTTGGTCAGGTGAGTTTTCTCTTTTGCGTCTGTGTATCTATTTATAATATTGTTATTATTTTTCACTTCTGAAGGCGAAAAAGTTAATTGATTTAGGTTTTTTTTATATTTGAATTCATTCATTCATTCATTCATCCATCATAGTAATTACAGTAATTATTAAGCTGCTGTTGAGATACATATGTTCATATATATCATAATAAAACCCTAATTATTAATACCTATTCTAGTAGTGACATCACCTTCTTGTCGTTTCGATTTAACGACTTTTTATGGGGCTGTTTTCGATATCTTAAAGTTGCTTGAATGACTGCAACTCATGCTTTCCCCAATTACTTTATCTCTCTATTCGAAATGTTATTAGGGCTTTTCCGCAAATGTTGTTTGTTTAAGATGACATTGAGCTTCGAACTCTTAGATTAGGCGTACGAAATCGGCTTAGCAAGAAGCTTTGTAGTTAATCTATCAATCATTATCGTCATATGCTAATGAGACTCTATTATGTGCCCCTGTGAAAATATGTAGGTTGGTTGTGATCTTAAGACATGGCTATTGAAGAAGAAGAAACTATAGAGCAAGCGGCGGCAGCTCGTCGTGAGAGGGGTTGAAAGCTCTCAAAGCTGCTCAACAACTTCTTGAAAATCCCGGGGATGATGGAGCTCCGGACAGTGATAAACCTGACGGTGAAAATGGAGCTGATGATGAAGACAAGTAAGCAGCTACAATCCCTATTCTTTTTATGGACTACTTTTGATTTCTCAAATCGATGTTTATTGTGGTTGGTTTATGTCTTGCTAGAAAAATTTGGTGAAGTTCATTAGTAGTGGACACCCCTAGTTGTCTCGGTTATGTTTCAACAAATAGCATAAAGTTGAGGCCGAAATTCTGAAGGGTCAATTTTTATTCTCGGTTACCACTGTGTATGGCAACATTTTTGTAGTCGGAGGTTGTTCAAGCCCTGGTAGAATGAACTGAAGATTTTTAACAAAATCTTGGCACAAGGTTATGATAGGAACTGATGGGTCAGTTTGGGGCTTTTTTCTGCAAATATGGTAAAATAATAAACATACAAAAGTTAGCTGAAATTTCAAAGGGTGGCTGTTCTTTTAATTTTAACGTTTTAAGTATTTTTTCAAACAGGCAGATTATTATCAAAAGTATAATAATACAGTACTAGCGAATGTATCTTTAGTAAAAATAATTTTTTTAGATAAGAAGCTGTTTGGGTTGATTCGAACAACTGGTTTTGACCCGTACTGAAACCCCAAACTTACCCTTAAAAGTGAAGGTGTCGCGTGTTACACAACTGACCCGTTTGGCTGCCTCTGTCGACATGAATCATGTTAATATAAAAAATTAATAATACTATTTTTTTATTTTTATTTTTTTTGAACGACGGGTGGGAAGGTCGTTCTATCGAGCTGAGCAGTGACATCCAAACGTGCAGTATGCTCAGGGTTCGAGGCGCCTTATACCGATGGTACCCCAGAGGGAGCCCATTTTACGCTAAAGAGGTAAATGCCCGAGGTCAATGGGGAATACAAGATTTGATCCCATGACCTCCAAGCCAACATTCCCTCTCGCCAAGATACCCAGAAGGTACCCCGGCTTGGCTATTGCGCCAGAAGCTAGGTGCTTTAATAATACTATTATTACATACCAATGTATCTGATTACGATAACATGATTATAATAGGTTGCATCAATGAAACATGCAAGATCAAAGCCAGTTCTTGGAGTATATGAAGTTAACTTTGATAATTTGGCAATCAAAAGTCAACACAATCATTTTCTCCGGACATGAACATGCAACAGTGGAGCATCAGATGTCTATGAGGATCCATACAGACTTTCCCTAGATATCTATCACGACACTCTATTGATTATCAGAAGTCAACATAAACAAAAGTCAACACAAGTATACAAAGCTGTCACTTCTTGATACTTGCTGTAGGTCGGATCGGTTCATGGGACGAGTCTTTAGATTCATGTGAGAAATCCAAAGGCTGCTAGTTGATTTTGGGGTCATCTGCTCTTGATCTGCAGTAGTTTGTAACAGGGTTATTTTATATGTACTCGGAGAGTGATAAACTCGCAGCATGATCTGCCAGTTGATTTCATGTTCGGGTCCAAACAACTCGACCACCACCGTACATTCACGAGAACTCCCCGAGGCTTGTGTCATGTGATGACTGCAGATTGTTTATGGTATCGGTTTCATGGTGTGAAGGAGATGGTGAAATTGGTGGGAGAAACTAAACAGTTAGGAAGCTAAACTTGATCTCGTGTACTTAACCTTGAATGAAGTTTCTGTACATGCTGGTGCACCCATGGACTTGGAATTCTGTATTTGTTGCTGATAAAAACTTGATATTTTGGGATTGAAATGTTGAAGATATTCAGGAAGGTGTTGGAGTTTTTGACAAAGTGTGATGTCTCGGACCGAACGATGAGTTGGGTACACGTTTCGAAAAATCAGATGGCTCGTGAAATGGACGTGTCTTCGTGCAAAATGAAATCGATGGCTGCCGTACATTTGTTAGTTGGTTTGTTTATTGTGATCATTTGTTTTGATACAAAAATCAATAATTAATATTTGATACTTTAATGTGTTTATGATCTCGACCGATAACATTTGGAATTATCACTGATTCGATCTGATTCATGAAGCAAATTGTTATCATATAAAATTTTGGGTTGTTTTTGAGGATTAATTCTTAACTTGACTTGTTAGTATTTGTAGAGTTGAAATGAAGCTAATCACATAAGTTAGAGTTAACGTGTAACTTTATAAGTTATATATAGTTTCCAAGTTCGAATCTCTTTAGATTATAATCTTGTCGATGACAAAGAAAATAGTTAGAACTGACCACGAGAAGGGAAAATAAAACCTTGGTTAGACAACTACATTTAAGTAAAATATGATTCGTTACCCCAATATGGACATATTAATTGGTTTTATTATTTTATATATAATTTGTTAGAAAGATTTATCATTTTCTTTTCTAAAAACCAAACAAGTGAGAGCTTTAAGCAACTAACACACACATCCTTTGTTTACATACTAAATCACTAATCATACACCCAACTTTTGAAATAAAAAAAGAGTAGTTTTTTAAAGAGATAGGGGATTGATAATGAAATATGGTGCAACTGAGAGGGTCCATGTGTAATTAACACTAATTAAGATGACATTTTTAGACAAAGCTTATATTCTCTAATTAATCCCTCCTCCAATGATAAGGTAGGTAGGTGGTCTAATATCGTGGTTAATTGTTTGACCTGTTATAATCAAGCAGCAGATCCAGATCCAGATCCTGCATAATCACTTTTCTGGTACACTTTTTTTTTTTCTCTTTTATTTTTTTCCTTTTTTGTTAAAATTTGTTATAATGATACTTCAGTAAATTGTTGACTTCCCTTTTAATGTTCAAAAGGAAAGTAACTTTGCATCTCTGTTACACTTTAAATGAATTTATATGATAATAATAATTTAAATCACCCCAAAAATAGATGATTTTGACTAAAATATACTCTGTGTTACATTACTGTTTATTACCAAATATTAACTCTAAGAACCTACTGAAATGTTTTATATACATACTCCGTAATAAATAATTGTATGGATAGTTAGTACTTATATCTGTATCTATAATCGACTGAACATATTATAGATAATAAATTTTGTTTGATATGATTTTGACTAAAATATTATTAAAATCCTTTTGAATCATTAGTTTGTATGAACGCATATACGTGTGATTTTGTAGGTCTTAGACTGAAATGGAATTTTTATCAGCAATCCTTGGTCCCGTTGTTGAATCATTATTGGTGCCTGTCAAGAGACACCTGGGATATCTCCTTTTCTCCACAAAACATGTTCGGAAAATGAGTACCAGGATGAAGAAACTGCATGATACACGGGTTGGTGTCAAAGGGCATATGGAAACAAACAGCAGATGCAACTTGGAGATACCGACTGGTGTACTAGATTGGTTGGAAGCAGTCGAAAAGACTGAGGAAGATGCTGAAAGAATTTCTAGCAACGTCCATGGGTGTTTTAATTTGAAAAAGAGGTACCGAACAGGAAGGAAGGCGTTCAAGATTGCCGGGGAAATTGAAGGTCTTATTATAGATAATACTCAGACAAGCTGGAGTGATGCTCCCAAACCTCTTGGAAAAGTGAGCTCCAAAAAGGCATCCACTTCTGCACCGTCAGATGGTGATGATGCTCACAATTTCTTCAATTCAAGAGACAAGATTTTTAAGGAGGCGCTCGGTTTCCTTCAACAAGATCACAAGGCCCAAGTGGTAGCCCTGTGCGGAATGGGTGGCGTGGGGAAGACCACAATGATGGAACAACTGAAAAAGGCTGTGGAAGATAAGGAAATGTTTGATTGGGTTGTGAAGGTGGTTATCGGGGAAAAGATGAACACATTAAAAATTCAGCAAACCGTGGCAGAATACTTACGGCATCCTTTAACGGAAACAAGTGAAGGCGCAAGGGCAGAACTTCTTCGCATAGCATTTGAGAAGATTTCAAAAGAAAGAAAAGAGAAGGTTCTAGTAATATTGGATGATGTTTGGGAGAAGGTTGAGCTTAAAGACATTGGACTATGTCCTTTGCCAAACAGCTCCAAGTTGTTGCTAACATCAAGAAATGAAAACGTTTGTACACAAATTGTTGCAGAAGATGATTTAGATCTTAGAGTTGTTAGAGTAGATGTGATGGAGGAGTTAGAAGCGAATAATTTCTTTTTTCATATTTCAAAAGTTTCAGACCCGGACCTCAAAGAAATGGGAGTTAAAATCGTGAAAAGATGTGGTTTCTTACCCTTAGCCATCAAACTCATTGCAACAAACCTTAGATCTAAAGAAAAGTGGGCATGGAGGAATACACTTCACCGTTTGAAGAAAAATGAACTCGATAAGAATGTGCAAAAAATTGTTGAGATAAGTTATAACTTTTTAGCTGATGAAGATGCTAAAGCAGTTTTTCTGCTTTGTGGTTTGTTTCCGGATGACTTCAATATTCCAATCGAGGATCTGACAAGATACGCATGGGGGCTTCAGTTGTTAAATAAAGTTCCTACTCTGGGGGACGCCAGAGACCGGACAAAAACATGTGTACTTGATCTCAAAAATGCAAATTTATTGCTCAGTAGCGATCATTCCGAGTGTGTCAAAATGCACGATCTTGTGCTTGCTTTTGTGGTTGCTAAAGTTTCTGAAGGCAATCATCCATGGATCATTAACCACAGTGATGTTTCAAATTGGAGTAGAGCTGAAATGAGCAAGTCTTGCAGAAGGATTTCTTTGACATGTATGGGCATGTCTGAGTTCCCAAGAGACTTTAAATACCCAAAAGTATCCCTATTGAGACTTATGAATGGCGATGAATCTCTTAAGTTTCCTGATGATTTTTATGAGAAAATGGAAAATCTTCAAGTTATGGCATTTGAGAAGTTGTATTATCCTCTGCTTCCCACATCGCTTCAATGCTCTACCACACTTCGAACACTCTGTCTACATCAATGCTCATTGATGTTTGATTGCTCTCCTATTGGTGATCATCTTTTGAACTTGGAAGTGCTCAGCTTTGCTCATTCTGGCATCGAATATTTACCATCTGCAATCGGGAAGCTAGTGAAGCTAAAGCTACTTGATTTGACAGGCTGTATGGATCTACGGATCGATGAAGGGGTCTTGGAAAACCTGGTCAAGCTTGAAGAGCTATATATAGAGGTTGCTAATGGAAAGGTTGTAAGATTCACAGATATAAACTACAAAGAATTGGCAGAACGTTCCAAGAATCTTTCTGCATTTGACTTTGAATTCGTTGAGAACAATCCTGAGTCAAAGAATATGTCATATAATAAGCTTGAAAGATTCCGTATATCTATGGGACGTTACTTAGAAAATGGTAGCCCCGATAATGTGCGAAATTCCGAGAACACGCTGATGTTAAAAGTCGCTAACAAAGATGAATTGTTGGAATCTGGAATGAATGAGTTGTTTCCGAAAACAGAAGTGCTTTACTTGGAAGCTGGCAGTGGCATGAAAAACCTTGAAGAAGTTTTACCGAAATCTGTACCTCGACACAGCTTGTTTTATAATTTAAGAGTCCTTCGTATTACCAAGTGTGTCGACTTGAGATACCTCTTTACAGTCCCAGTAGCAAGGGGCCTGCTGAAGCTTGAGCGTCTCACAATTTCAGAATGCCCTGTTATGGAAGCACTAGTATACAGCGAAGAAGAACAAGGGGTCGATGACATTAGGTTTCAGGGGCTGAAGTATCTAAGTTTGCTTAATCTACCAAAGTTGGAAGGTTTGTCGTCCGACACTAACAATATTGTAATCCATCTACCGCAACTAGTGACGTTGATTCTCATAGGCCTTCCAAACTTCACAAGCATTTATCCGGCGGGAGAGTATAAATCATCGATTATGTCCAGTGGCAGTTCTACTATTGATGATAAACCTTTCTTCAATAAACAGGTATTTGAAGATGAGTATTTTTTTAAAAAAAAAAAAAAAAAAAAGAATATTTGTAATCTATTTGAGTATAATTTTTTATTACCTTGCAGGCTATGATCCCTCCTAGGTTGGAGATATTGGAAATTAGCAGGATGGAGGCATTGAAGAATATATGGCCGGAAGTAGTTGATGATGCCACCTGCTGCTGCTCATTGCGATATATCTCAGTGGAAAAGTGTGCCGACTTGAGATACCTGTTTACAGTCCCAGCAGCAAGGGGCCTGCTGAAGCTTGAACGTCTCACAATTGAGGAATGCCCTGTTATGGAAGCACTGGTATACAGCGAAGAAGAACAAGGGGTCGATGACATTAGGTTTCAGGGGCTGAAGTATCTACGTTTGCTTAATCTACCAAAGTTGGAAGGTTTGTCGTCCAACACTAACAATATTGTAATCCATCTACCGCAACTAGTGTCGTTGCATCTTCAGGGCCTTCCAAACTTGACAAGCATTTATCCGGCGGGAGAGTATAAATCATCGATTATGTCCAGTGGCAGTTCTACTATTGATGATAAACCTTTCTTCAATAAACAGGTATTTGAAGATGAGTATTTTTTTAAAAAAAAAAAAAAAAAAAAGAATATTTGTAATCTATTTGAGTATAATTTTTTATTACCTTGCAGGCTATGATCCCTCCTAGGTTGGAGGAATTGAGGATTTATCGGATGGAGGCATTGAAGAATATATGGCCGGAAGTAGTTGATGATGCCACCTGCTTCTGCTCATTGCGACAGATTGTAGTGATATACTGTGATAATCTTGTGAATGTGTTTCCGAGGAATCCGATGCCATTGTTGCCTCATCTTGAAACAATCGATGTTACTCATTGTGGTTCCATTCAAGCGTTATTCGACATTGATGTTGGTGAAGAAGGCGGCGGTATTAGTAAATTGAGATCCATTAGCGTATATAACTCAAAGAGGCTTACAGAGGTGTGGAGGTTGAAAAGAGGAGGAGCTGCCGTACATATTAACCACCCTAATGATGATGATGTCATCATTTGTGGCTGCTTTCAAGCTGTTGAAAAGATATTCATATATGACTGTAAGAGCTTTAGGAATATATTTACACCAACCACCGCTAGGTTTGACCTGGGAGCACTAAACAACTATTCTATAGATGGCAGAAACCAAGAGGTACCCAAATAATTTGTTTATATCATACGATTATCAAATAAATTATCTTAGCTTGAAATTAATTAAAAATACTTTTGTAATAGTTTTTCTCTTTGGGTGTAGAAATAACTTGGTTTTTATAATTTCTTAAACTATATGTGCAACTTCTATTTTTTATTTTATTTGTTTTGATGCATTTTAGTATAATCGTTTCACAAACTATCAACTTGACCGAGATACTTCTTATTTATCGGTTTTAGATTTCTTTACTTCTTTTTATTATACGAGTATCAAAGTATTTCTTACAACATTTTCATGTGTTATTCTATTTTGTTTCTTCCTCCATTGCCATTTCTTTAGATAGATGGTACAAAAGTCGATAGTTATCAACTTGTTATTTTCGACTTGACTTAGAAACCTAATTTTTTGATTCGTGAATCGAAAGGGTATTTGATTATATAGTTATATATAAGTATTTATTGTAGAAATATAGTATTGTATTGACATATTTAGCCAAAAAGTATGTAAGTAACATTCTCCCTATACGTTGACAGCAGTGTTTAAAGGCGATTAAGATATTGACAGTATTACATTTACGTAAGTAAATAGGTTGCTTCTAGATCTATCTAAATGATAGAGAAAAAAACTTCTGACCTATGCATGGGATGAGATAAGCCTACTATAATGTCTATACAGTAAAACCTTTATAAATTAATAATGTTGGGACCGAGATATTTTATTAAACTATCGAGATATTATTATATCAATAAATTAATAAAATATTAATTATTAATTTAAAGAGGTTCATATATCACTTTCAAAATTTTCATATCCAATGTACATTCACACATTAAATGAAATAAGAATCCAAAGCAAATTGCTTTTGACAAGATCTAATTTTTGCAATGAATTCATTTGGCTCAAGTAATTTAAACAATGTAAACTATGGACAAGACATGAGTTTAAGAGATTGATTACGGGTATGCATTGTTAGCACAAAACAGATGTGAATGGGTTGCGGGATTATCCCAGACAAAAGTAATGAATGTTATGAGGTTTAAAGCATTGAAGAAATTGTGATGGCTATTGTTTAAAATTTAGTTTAGGATGATACAATAATCTTGAAATCGATCATTCGGAAAAAAGCATTGCAAGTGGCAAACAACTCTTCACAACTTTTTGTTGCGACAATGTCTCAACTCTTAAGTGCAATGTAAAAATTTAAAGATATATTTAGCATAGATTTAAAGTTAAAAAAAAAAACAAGTGACTATAGTTTAGTTTTTACTAAACAATATTAAAATTTTGGAATATTTATAGAATTATTAATTTATGGTTTTGATGGGACCTATTTATTTACCTTGGGTTTAAAAAAAATATTATCTTATTATTTTATTGATTGGTGTCCAATTTTGTATTGGTCTCAAGTTGGGACCTGACAAATTATTAGTTTTATTGAGGTTATTAATTTATCGAATATTAATTTGTAGAGGTTCTACTGTATGTCTTTTAGTTTAATTTTTCATTTTTCAATTTACACTTCTAAGGTGTAGAGAGACATACCACATACGTTCATTATCTCACTTTGGCTCGACGTCCTTTTGAAAACAACCTCGCTACAACTTCACCTTAGGGTAGAGATAAAACTTACACATATCCTAGACAAAAATAGTTAAATGACCTGACAATTTTGACCAATTACTAAGAATTGGTTCCATTTAAGACTCCATAAAAGTTTTTTGACCTGTTATAATTGTTGCCTAACACAGATTACGTATTTAAAGGCCATTCAAATTATTTGCAGAGTTTTAAAACAGGATAACCTTAAAAAGAGTAAAGAAGTAAGTTGTAATTTTGTCTTTTTCAAAAGCCTTACCTTCTCTGGCCGTACTTGAAATTTGGATAGCCAACATAAGCATCACATGCAAGTCGAATGTTGTTTTTGGAGAAGTGGCAACATGAGAAGCTAAATTTCTAATTTGATCACAAAAAATAGGTAGCTCAAAGCGCCGTACTTGAAATTTGGATGGCCAACATAAGTATCACATGCAAGTCGAATGTTGTTTTTGGAGAAGTGGCAACGTGAGAAGCTAAGTTTCTAATTTGATCACAAAAGATAGGTAGCTCAAAGCACCAACCCTTTTTCTTAGACAGTTTGGCTCATGATTTACTAGCTCTTAAGCTTTTTGGGTGAAAAGCATTTTCGGAAATTAACTTCAAAATAAACTAGGCCAAACGCTCAGTCTCCAAGCCAAAAAAGGGGATATGTTCTCCAAAATGTTGTTGCTTAAACGTTTAAAAATCTAGTTTATACCCACCAATTAAACACAGCAGAACATGTTAGTATAAACGGTTAGATAACAATAACTTGATACTATAAAACAAAGACAGCAAACAAAACAAAAGGAAAACAAAACACGATGTGGAAGACCTTCAAATTCTATTAGTGTACAAATAAATATTGTTCATAATGTGTTAAGAATGTTGTAAAAATCATGATACTACACTAACCTGTAGCTTTGTGTTTCCCAAAAAAATGCTAAACAACCTCAAACTTAATGACAACATATGGGTATTGATATACCCGTAAAAATAAGTAATGGTACACATCTTTTCGGTTTTCTTTAAGGCCGAGAACGTCAGAGAGAAATGGTAGGCATATGTGATCTCCAAGGTCAAGACTGAAGATAGCAAGAAAAGTCTGAAATACGTTCTGATTTCTTGCAAACCAAGGTCAAGAAATTACTTTTTTTCACCATATCTATTCTTTCTTTCGATTAAGTATCCATTTAGATAGTCGTCTATGGAAATCAGGTGATCCACCTTAATAGGAGTCGAGTCTTGAAGATTCATCTGGTGAGCACCCTGTACTGACCTGTTTTGAAACATATTATAGGTAACATGTTCTGACTTCTGACCCCAGCCTGTTTTAACCCGTTATCAACCCATCCAACCCGGCATTTTGTCACCTCTAACAAAGATATATAGAAAAACAACAATAATTGAAGTCACCTAATAGTAAATAAATGATACTAACCCAACAGATCCGCCTCCCGATCCAACCGCACAGCGGTCACCACAATGAAGGTGGTTTAAAGTTTCAAGCATCAACTTCATCTTCTGTGATTGCAGTCCAGTTGGCGTTGTGTTTTTGTGATCATATGGCATAAACAGAGCCTATGAAACAAAGTAAATACAATGGTTACGAGAAAGAACTGTCATTGTATATGTAAAGAAGCAAATATTCGAATTTTAACGATTTGATTACTAGATAGCAGATTCCAGATGTGAAATCTGCCATGCTTCCTTATTATTGCTTGACACTACATAATGGACAACTATCCATAAACATTTCAAATGTCTGTCTAAAAGCAACAGGGGGAGGAGGTATTACTCACCTCCATTCCAGAATGTACGTTGACCCAAATGTGTGGGTCAAATGACATCGAGAGCTTCCGCATTAGCTGAGCCTCAGGCTCACTGAAAGGAGCAGTCCCAGGATTCTCTTCATATGGATCAAAATCCTGAAGTATATGAACAAAAGAAGGTTGTAACAAGCATAGCCAAAAGTTTCACCTGTTCTATAATGAGCTAGACACCATATAGGCAAATAGGGATGGGAATAAAACAATTATAAGAATTACTCAGACAGTAACATTGCCACCCAGAAAAAGAAATGGTAAACAGTTTCTTTAAGAGTGCCAATGCTACCATCTATTTATAAATACATCAATTAGAATTCACTCTATCTCAAACAGGTCAAACAAAGATAGCTTAATGGAGAACAGATTAATTAGTCAACCAGGTTACAAGTCCTACAATTCAATAGACAACCTCCAAAATTGTTTTAATTCAATAATTTAACAAGTATATGTAATCATATTGTTTCTGCAAAGCATAGAAACATAGTTAACACAATATCCATAAGAAAGATTAAACAAGGACAATTATCAAATGATATTTGGCTAATATAAAGTTTGGCAATAATGGTAAGTAATAATTGATTAGGGAAGAAGGTAACCTTGATGATATGGAGATTGTGGGCTCTTCTGCACCACGGGCTGGGGTTGCATTTCCATGTTCAGCCAAATTCTCCTGTAGCCAATTAAGCCGCCTAAGCTTGACTTCCATGTATATTTCATCTGCAGGGTCTCCTTTAAACAGCATATAGAATCGGGTTCTATGGATAATTGAGACGAAGCAAACATCCCATAACTCTATTATCTTCTGTCTTTGCTTCCTAAATGTTATAGGCCATGGAACTGGGGACACCTCGGGCATATCTGCTGTATTCTCATCGTTTTCAAGGTCACATCCAGCTGCTTCATTAGCTTCGAGCTCAAGTACCTGCATAGAAGCACATACATAATCCAAATATTAAATGACTTAATGAAAAACGATGAGTCAAATTAATTGTATTTACATCCAATAAGGACAACCAGATTGAAGGTCAGCCAAAATAATGTATCCACCAGAAATTGTGACAATTGTTATTCATATAGAGTTACAAGATTGGGGTTTAATCGTTGGCTTGTAAACCCACCAAAGGCCATACATGGATATTAAAATAAAGTATATAAAGTTTAAACGTATCAAATGGTCAAACGACTCGAAAGTTGGCCAAAGTATACTTGTAATGCATAAAAGATGCCCCTAAATGATTTTACTCAAAAAAATTGACGCACCAACTATTTGTATGTAAGATTTATAAAAATTTGGACTAAAGGGTGTTTTGTGTCAAGCAAACTTGACCTGGCCTACTTTCAACCAGTACCTAATTTTAAACTTGGACTACCCAATGTCTTCCATCTTATTTGTTAATGGGTCCATTCAGGTTATGATTTATCCCTAACAGCTTATATACATACCAAACATCAATTTTAATACATAATATAATTAATGAAACAATACATGTACTTAATAGCAGATATACAAAAGAATTGAAATCTAGTGTTTTTGATTGACCCAATCTGCCCCATTTTGCCAGTATAGAAAATGAAGAGGATATATGATAGTTGATTACCTGGCAAACAAGTAGTTGCTTTTGGTATTGCAGCTTGGCGACACGTTCTTTAAGCTCTGTAACATACGTTGTGATGTTTTGCAGGTTTTCTTCCAATGCAGTTTGATACATCTTATGCATTTTCCTCATATGGCGTATTTTCCTTTAACGAGACATATCCACCTTCCTCACCACCCTTTGGAGTTTCTTTCTCAGACACTACTTCAAGAGCTCTATTTTCAGTCTCATCCTCTATGACTTCCCTACTAAATGACAGTGGCGAGCGGGGAGACCTTATGAAGCTAGGTTTGTTGATTGTATTGCTAGAAGTCAAAGGACTCATTGACTGGCTTTTGACTTGTTGATCGTTGTTGTTACTCGGAAGAGACATGATCAGTTTGTCAATCGACTTCTGAACATTTTCCAGCTGTTCTTCAAGGTTCGCAATTTTGCTTCCTTGTGAATGGAGTCGGGTAATCTCATCTTTTAGATTCGCACAGACACTTTTGTTGACTGGGACCATGTGGTGAACGTTGACTTCTTTTTGTGTCGGACGGAGGGCATGCATATCGCGTATTTCTGCCTGTAACTTAGCAATGGTTTCTGCTGCATCTTGATTACCTTGTCTATGACAAGCAACTTCTTTTTGCAGTACTTCTAATGCTCTGTTTGCTTCTTCACCTAGCTGTTCTTGTAGGTGTTCAAGTTTCCTGATTTCATGCATTAATGTGAAGGGAGCTGTTGATGATTGCCACCTACCTTGTGTAACTGATGTATTTCTTGTTTTCTCTAAACGGGTTGGTTCCTTGCCTTCAAGGACTGATGGTAACGTTCCAGAAAATGACAACCACTTCTTATCCAATGGACCCGCTGAAAATTCTTGTGGCTTTAGTACCTGCGATAGTTGTTAAAATCAGACTATTCAGTAATAGAAACCATCATATATTAATCAAATGACGCTGCCAACAAATTGGGCCAATGTGTATCTTTTATTCAACTGGTTGCGTTGTGATGACATGTATTCACATATTGTATCATGCAGATATTCTGACATACATTTTGGACAAATCATTTAACCTAGCCTCAACTAATGACTTGACATAGAGAAACATACCTTTGATTCTTCTTGGAGTTTACGACGTAGCTCTTCAGCCTCTGACTGTGCGAGATCTCTTTGTCTCCTCAATTCATCGATTTCAATTTCCATCTGTAAATGATATTAGAACAAATTTAATTTAGAAGCTCTAATCAATGAGATAATTGAAGTTTGATTTATCATATAATACCTGACGAATTTTGTAGTCTTTTTCATTTGATGGATCAACGGTACGCAACTCAGCTTCTAGTCCGGAAACTTCCTTCTGCAAATGCTTAACCAATTGTTTATCCGAAACAACCTGATCAAAGTTTTCAACAAGACAAGACCCTTTAGCATATGTTATCGAAAGAATACTCAAGCGTCCAGACTAGGTATTGGGATTCTCTAATATCTGTAACTGGTAAAGCAGCTAACATAAAATATAAGAACAACTAGCTGAAAAGGAAACGGCCAAACAGGTCATAGGTTGCCCAAAGTGTAACATTGCATAAAAATCGCCAAAATGATTAAAATTATTATTTATAGTTTTGGACAAAAAAAAGTTTTGGACAAAAAATGAGATATGTGGAAGTATCTGTTACCCAACCCACCCATATTTACATATTTAAGAGCATAAGACGGTAATATGAATTGGAGAAGACCCATATGTACCATGTTAACTTGCGCATTGTTTGTTACTTCCTTTGCTCGGGAAGCAAAGAAAAGAGTATTCCTTGACTGTTCCACATGGCTAGAAGCTGGGCTCAAAGGGCATATAATGGCAGTACGGGCATTTCCACCTAACGAGTGCTGTAGTATACGAGTTAGCTTGGAGTTCCTGTATGGTATATGAGCACTTCTCTTTCCAACACTGCACAAGCACATCGTGTGATAAGATTTACAACTTTTCATATTTTCTTCTAAATGAGATCAAATAAAAAATTGTAATGAGTTAAACATTGAACCGTCAGATTCTTAATTACCAAACCAACCATATAATTAGTCAGACAGTTAAGAAAACTTTAAATTTGATGCTTAATTAGTGGCTTAACTTCGTCTTTAGAAAAAATGTCTATGTGATCAAAGTAATGCATTTTATGAATATACTCTAGAGTGTTTTTAACCCATTTGTTCCAAAACAGGTTCATTTAAGAAGACTTTATGTTTGTCAAATGAGTCATGTTAAACACATGTCTACAAATGTCAATGGGTTAAAAGTCACCCGAAAATGTCCGTTTCAATGTCTTAGATAAAATTTTCGAATAAAGTTGGCATTTTTTTAGGATATAAATCATATATCACAAATACTTTGTTTATAAAAAGTTTTAAGAAAGTGGAAAAAAATGTTGACGGGTCCTATTTGTGATTAATCAGCTTCAGGAATAAAATGTTGATGGGCCACTCTAGAAAGTGCTGCAATACTAGAGAAATCTGGACAAATGAACACTGAAAACAAACATATTGATACATCTCTACGCACCTCAGCATCCTAATCACAGTTGTCAGAGTCATCAAGCTAAGGTTTATATGACAACCCTCTCTTAGCCTTGCACCATCCGCATTTGTTTGTGAAGCTCTTTCACTTCCAGCTAAATCCACAAAATTCTGCACAACATTTCACAGTTTATGCTTAACATTATGGTGTTTCACTTTTCGGTCTTAAGTAACTAACACTAAATTCAGAATGAAGGTGAAGTTATACCAGGCTTGAAACAAAGGACCTCAAGCAGTCTGAAGTCTCCCGGAGTGTGCTTTCTATTGTCTACGTTGTCAAAACAAACCATTTTTATAATGAATCTTCAAGCTCACATCATATGTACACATACGAAACCATACACCATCTCTCAAAATATCCTTACCAGTCTTATTATCTGGTGTGATCGAGAGCTAGTATCATTCAGTGCCATCTCACCAACTTGTCTCTGAGCTGGAAAGTGAACAAAAGTAAATAAAAAACAAATTTCAACTAAAGACAAGTACAGATGCTTTTAGATACAATACGTTCAGAAGCAGACCTTCACAAATACTGATCAAGTTTCGTAAATGTTGGTTATCGGTGGCTGTTTCCTCTACTAACTTCTCAACTACGGTTCCTTTCTGCAATTAGAACAGGTTTTACAACTCTTGGTAAGACTCGTAACACCTAGTTAGCTTGTGTTTTGGAAATATACAATCTTCTATATTACCTGTAGATCGTCTCGAAGCTTGAGATTACGTCCTGACTCAGCATTCAGCAAGTCCCTTACGTTTTCGTTGTAGATTTCCATGCCTGATATTTTTATTCTGAAATCTCTTTCCGGAGTCTGTATTAAGAAAATACTAAATTATATGTCAGTAAATTTCAACTCGTATACAATATATCAATGTATATATATAGACAGAAACTTGAAACATATATAGGTCTTATAACTTACCTGCAACATGTCCTGGTAAATATCATTTACAGCTCTTTCTGTAATTCCTCTCATAGTAAAGTTTTTCCACTACTTGTTTGACCATATGCAATGATGGTAGCTGAAAAACAAGATGCATAAAATCACAAAGAACCATATGACCTATAAATAGGACAAGCATATAAAAACCAATATAGTATTACGCACCATTAATGCCCATTAGAGCAGACAAAGCTACACTCTTTACTCCTTCCTCATATACGGCACTTGTGATTGTTGCAGGGCCAAAAACTTTATCTGAAGGAACAGAAAACTTATTTTGTTAGCTCACACACGCTGATCCTGAAGTAAAATAAACTGGATTGGTACAGATAATCAGCATATATACCAAATGTGAAGGAAGATGGTTGGATAACGCGTTCATTCGGGAGTGGTTTATATACAATCGAATGATCATCAAATTCCCAAGATACATTGTCTTTAGCCAATTGTTCCCTTTTATTTAGCGGCCTCAACCTCAGTGTCACCACAATTTTCTCTTCGCATACTCGAGACCCTCCAAATGTGGATATCGGTGTTCTTTCTATCTTTGAAGCCGGTGTACTCTTTAATGTCATCGTATACAACTGCTTATCTATCTGTTAACTTAAAACACAACAATCTTAATATTTCCGAATAGTAATTCAAAAAAATAAAAAAAATATGAAAACCATAGATAATATGCATTCAAACATAGATAATATGAAAACCATGTTTTTATAACGGAAAATTTCAAATTTAGATCAATTGGGGCATCATTCATAGTTATTGTGGATTTCACAGGAACTAAACAAAAATGTTTATCCAGCGACAGATTCGTCACACGTTTTCATTTTTAAAAATGCATTCAAACATAGCTAATCAAAAAATCATATTTTCATATCGGAAATTTTCAATGTTAATTCAACCGGGGCATCATTTGGAATTGTTTATCCACGCGTTACCACATTGAAGATGGTTCGGAAAATTAAATTTAATATACAAATACAGTACTAATAACCTAACTTAAAAAATAAAACAAACAATTAGGTCATAAATAATAAATCCATAACTACAGATTAAAATTTCCTAAATTAAATCTAAAATCACTTCATCTATGGTTACCATAATTATTAAAAAAAGCCCTAAGCTGAATCACTTTCTAATAATAAAAAATATGAACTTTTCAAGATTATATATATGTATCTATAGATATAGATGATGCGCAAATTTGCCAATCAGTGAATCAAGTTAAAAAGGAAAGTTAACAAAATTAAAAAGACTCACCAAAATCACTTGTTCAGATTTCGCAGAGAGACAGAATCTTGAATTTGTTTTGTATGTGAAAGAAGAAAAGAGGGGTTTTTTAAAAATTAAAACTATTGTCTCTCTAACGGCTAGTCTTCAATTTATTTATGGTCCGTGTTTCAGATAAATAAACTTATCATAAATTTAATATATTCATTAAGTCGAATTTCATGGTCTTTTTTAACTTAATAAAAAAAAACTGTCATTTATTTATATTTTATTTAATACATACGGACATTCTTGATTCATTTAGCCACTTTATACACCCGACACTTAATAACAAAAAAAAAAAAAAAAAACTTGGCTAGCTTTGTAACTCCCATCCCCAAACCCGCTTTTAACTAAAAACTTTTTTCCCTCTTATTTCGGTAAATCATAAAATTAATCATAATATTTGGTTTTATATATAAAACTAGATATCTTCCGCAGTAGAGATAGTGAATTGTTCATTTGAAAACTATGTTTTTTTTGTGAAAATGACAAATGGATGTCAACCACCTAAAAGTGTTGATTTATGGCCCTGACTAAAGCTTCCCTCCTCTCTCATGTTCAGAGGCGGCTCAACATAATCGGATGCCTAAAGCAAAATTTTATTACAAGGCCTTTCGGATTAAGAAAATTGTTCATGCTTTATGTAATTCATTTTACGATTGTGATAACGTGTTTTCAATATAATACCGTTGTTTATTCACATATCACATGACACATAATTTTATATTTCTTATTTTCCTATTTTTTTTGTAATTCTTATTAGTAATAGATTCTATGTACAAATGTACAATTATATATATAAAATATGAGGCCTTTGAACTTTTGAGACCTAAAGTCTTTACTTCATTCGTCTTACCCTTGAGTCAGTACTGCTCATGTTGCTGTTGTTGCTCCTCTCCGACCACCGCCATCATTTCCGACCACCACAACCACCACCACCACTGTCATTATCTCCGACCACCATAATTATCATCATCGACCACCACCACCACCACGACTATCGTGATCTGTCTGTCTCTCTCTTTCTTTTCTCTCTAGCCACCACCACCACCACATAGCCAACGTCGGTGGAGCTCGTACCGTATCCAACACTATCATCTATTGGATCATTGCCCATCAAATTCATGTCACTCATATATGCGTCCGGTGACAACCCTTTTTAGAACGGATAAGGACAACGCTCGTACCGTATCCACCAGAAAAAAGAGAGAGTGGCGGCAGTGGCATCTCCGAAAATAAATTAAGATTTCAAGGTCTGGCTCGAGGATAAAAAGTGGACCTCTAAATTACCTTGTTAATAACATAATATCACGACGATAAATGTTTTCGACAATAAAAGCAAAGTTTTACAAACTGAACAGTTAAGAACATGTGTGTTTTTAACAATATATAATTAAATAAATTAATAAAATATAATTATATAAATATGCAAATGAAAACTTAGAAACGTAGTGTGTGTATCAGTGTATGTATATTTAAATAAAAGGGAACATTTTTTCGTTATTTAATGACAATACTAATTAAACAAATTGATGGAGAGTTAGGGTGTTTGTTTGATTAAAAAGAAATAGATACACATTATTCTGTCATGTGGGCTGTAGCCATGTAGCATGTAGGTCAAAAGCAAGTATTGGATTTTATTAGTTTTATTTCATTAGTGGATCTTAAAAAGTCATATACTATATACATATAAGACTATCCTAGGCCCTTAAAAAATGGTGGGCCAGGCTCATTTGCACTACAAGAGCCACCTAATAGCCGGCACTGGGTGGCGGTGTTGGCGGCGACCAATCGAAAAAAGATGACCGCAAATGGTGGATAGTGGTGGAGGAAATGAAGGACGTGATTAATTACAAAGGAGAAGGAAGAGAGAAAAAGTGGATCTAAATTTTAGAAGTGGATAGTGGAGATTTGTTTTCTAGTTTTGACAATTCTTTTAGTTTTCAAATGATTATAACCTTGAAGGGATAACTATATTTGATTGTTATGTGTAAGGTCCCGCTGACCCTTGAACATCGAGATCTGTACGAATCCAGGTGGGCGGAATCCACCTGAATCCGTTCTTGAGACTTTAACATTCACACACATATATATGATAAGAATGGAAATAAATAGAGATGCAAACTCATATATTATCATTAATCATAAGATTACAAGCACCAAATGAGTATACATCGTGGTGGGACAGGGCATAGATCTCTACCCCGTTCCGGTGAATAGCTTCTGACTAGTCTAAAACCATTAACCTGAAACCCTAGACCTATAACACATATAAAAGATATAACGTATGCATGGAATTATCGTAGAATAAGTCTAAATGAATAAAAGGGGATCCGGTAAATCCAACCTCAATATAAAGTACAAAATGCATAATCAAAAAATGGCTATCTGTCACACCCCGCTAAAGCGGAATACGCAAGATGTGCAGATAAATAGTACATTGCTCGACAGTCAAGATCATAACACACATAGCAATAGTAAGACTTACATAAGTAGATCCTTTAGTTACAAACAGTAGATCACATAGGATCGAGATAATTAACGAAGTAGGACAGACTAACGTTAACATTTTACATTGACAAAAGACGCAAAAGACTTCAAGCTCAAAAGAGTAGAGAAACTTGACAGAAGCGTCTATTGCTGATTACCTCAAAAGTATAAGTAAAAGAGTCAACTACGAGAGTAATTAAGTGAGTTACAGGTTTTGCATGCCAATTGTTTTCATGTTCAATTAAAATGAATCATTAATGTATATTACAATTAATGTAATTATAGTGTAAGCTATAGCAGTTACTAGTAAAGCAGGACAGGTATCAATTTCACTATGTAATGAAAGATATAATAATTAACAGTGTGAAAGAGATGCTCAAATTGCTAAGCCTTGGCCGTTCCAACATTTCACAATAAGTCCCACGTATGATTAGTACACGGGTTAGGTCGGATATTATGCACGTGCCAACCGGCAAGTGAGGGCTGGCCTGCCCTCAATAGCGCTATTCATAAATACCCTAGGCTCCAATGAGTTAATAGCAAAATGACCGTCTTTCAGGATTTCCTCAACAGGAAATAATGTTCTAGTTATTAGCATGTACAGTTCAATAGCAATAACAAGGCATCTCAATGTGAATATAAATGCATAGAACTTATAAGTTACATGTAGATACAAGTGTAAGTTCTAATTAAGTCGCATTTATATTGAGAAGCATTTTAGTTTCATACTTTTCACCCCGCGTTTAGAAATAGTTTAAACAGAAAGGGGGCTGTAACTCACCTTTAGAAAGTATGTAGTGAACAAAAGACAGAATATGCGGATGCTCAACGTTCAAGTTGCTCGAGACCTATAATATGTACAATCGATACGTAAGTTCTATGTAGAGACCTAAGCTCTAGAAATGCCAACTATTTGCTTTAAATGGTTAATATATGTATGGTATAATTCATTAATTTAGTCATTGTTTATGTTTATAAAAAAAATCAAATTAATTTTATAAATTCACATTTGAGCTTTTACTTACATAGTTTGTTTAAGAAAATGAATTCTAAGTAGTGTATATCTATGTTCTTATAATTGATATTGATATTGATAGTAATTATTATTAGATGATAGAATTCAGATTTGTGAGTAAAGATAGAAATTTGTATGTGTTTTTGTATGTGTTTTTTTTTAGTCTTTAAAAATGAAACAAATGAAGATTTCGGTGGTTATAAGGTTAGTGGAATCATTAGGTGTGGTTTTAGTTACTTAAGATTAAAACAAGTGTCTTTACCTCACCACCTTTTAATCTATAGAATTACATGTGTTTCCATTAATATATCTAGAACATTATAATTATATGTAAATATTTTATTAATTTACATATAATAAAAAAACTTCATAATTTATGAAATATCAATACTTATAGTGAAATTATACATATTTTCCCACTTACATGAAGTTAAGGTATTATTTTAATCATTGTATACTCTAGTGTAAAGAACTTTAGAATTTTAGTTCTTACGATACAAAATCTTGATTTCGTCCAAATTACTTCATGAATTCAAATAGATTATTTGATTTGGATGACTAATTCGTCCGTAATACATTTCTAGTATAAATAGTTACTTGGCATTTCTTGAACTTCATAAGGTCTTATTATGCTAATAGAACTTAAACGTACATTTCTAAGTCTATAATCGGGTCTATAACTCACTTACACTTTCGACGTAAAATGAGTATACATGGAAGACTAAAGGAAAAACTTACGGAAGTTACACTATCGATCCTAAGCATAAAGTAAAGCAATGGGCGAATGAATCCTTGATCTACAAAAGTCCAAGCCCGAGTCCAACATAAGTATCTAGCAGTAACAACAAGTAGCCATCAAGTCTCCAACTTCACACAAATACCTGAAAAGTACACTAAACAAAGTCAACACTAGGTTGGTGAGTTCGTAGTAATAGTTCACACGTAACCATCGACAAATATCACGTTAAGTAAGGTAAGTAAAGGCTTACAAGTAGCCTTTACAAGGCTCAACATCAACCAAGATAGGTAACTGAAAGTAAACCTCATCACATAACAAGCCAATAATGTATCAACAAGAATGAGTGATACGTGTCACACTTATGCATGAGTAATATCAACGTCAAAGAGTATGCATAGCAATAAGGAATGCATAAAGTATGTATGTATGGGACATCATCAAGCAATGCATGAGTGTATATTGTGTGTCTCTCAATCATCATCAAAATGTACAAGTCCCTCGGGGAGTAAACGACCTCGCACACGTTTCCCATACAAAAGGGGTGCGTACCTTCTCGCTCACGTTTCCCATTAGCTTGGGGTCACTTGCGTCTCATCAATAACCATATCAATACGTATGTGTATTTACGTTCCCCGGGGAGCGAACGACCTCGCACACGTTTCCCATACAAGAGGGGTGCGAACATTCCCGCTCACGTTTCCCATTAGCTTAGGGGCACTTGCGTGTCATCAATAACCATATCAATACGTATGCGTGTTTATGTTCCCCGGGTAGCGAACGACCTCGCATACGTTTCCCATACAAGAGGGGTGCGAACATTCCCCCTCACTTTTCCCATTAGCGTGGGGATATGTACATCTCGTCCATAACCAACAATGCGTGTTACCTCAATCACAAATCCATCTATCATCAACCAACCAAAGCTATATGTACATACACTTAGGAGAATTCTACTTTCAACGAGTTTTTGATGCTTATATATAGGGTCACCCGCAGACTTCCCACCACATCTCAAACCCTTTGAAGATATAACCGACTTCCATATATGTACATCTATCCTAAATAATCACAATATCACAATCATATGCGTAATCAACCAAACGTGTCAATCAATCCATTATTCAATCAATCAAGACCATCCATCAATCAATCAATCAATCAATCAAGACTATCCATCAATCAAACAATCAATCAAAGCTATCTATCAATCAAACAATCAATCAAAACTATCCATCATTTAATCAAGCAATAAGTCGTCAATCAAATTAACCAAACAAACAAACAAGCACGTATGTGTACACTTTTCAGCCCGAATCTCAATTGAGTATGGAGCTATGGAACTCACCTTGATTCTGCAACAACAAGTTAACATCAAGCTATGAATGTCCAATGATCGTCTAATGTCCACAACCTAGCAATATATGTCACAATACAAGCCATGGTCAATACTAGTTATACTATACCACGATTTCCTTAAAGGTGTTTTGGAAATGATTCGAGAATGTTTAAACGACCAATAAAGAGTTTTGGTTAAACACGTTTCAATGATTTAATTAGTACTTAAATTTGATTTGAAAATCAAAGTGTTCAGAAATGTGTTTAATCAATTTTGTTGACGTTAAAATGATGATAAACAAGCTTTGGATCATAGAACGTCGACCGATAACCGAACAAAAATGCTAAGGGAGGACAGAGGATTTGTGGACGATGTAACGGATGATCTGGCGGATGATCTAATGGATGGTCGGATGAACACGGATCATCCGTCAGTTCATCAAGAGCGTCCACAGATTTCAAAGAATAAGAAAAACGGGTTTTGACCTAAAAATCAACAACCTTAGAAGCCAAATCCAGTTACCAAACTCTAACAAAACCAAATTCATGTATATTCACCCCATAAAAACATACCAATTCACAAACCCACTTTCGATTTATCAATCCTTGATTTGAAACCGTTTTTGACCAAAAACAACCATTTTACACTCGATTCGACCACAAATCGTTTAGATGTATACAAGGAAGTATTCTACAATGTAAGAGAAACATTTTGAGCTTAGAAACACTTACCAATTCGACCGGAAGCTCAAATTCGGGTTTTGAAGCCTTAAAGTGAATGAACACTTGATTTAACCCAAATTACTTGAAGTTTGAAGATAAGGAAATGATATATAACAATTTTCTAACAGTTTGAAAGATTAGTGTGACTTTTGTGTGTGTGTGTTCTTGAGATTGAAGGGAAAAGGGAGTGTGTGTGTGTGTGTAAGAGAAAGAGATAAAAGAGAAATGAGAGGTGGGGAGGGGTTTTGTTCCCCTCTTACACTCTCGCGACTAGTTCCAGTTTCTCCCGATATTTGATTCGTTTAGTTAAGACTTTTAACTCGAGTATTGTTCAAATATTTCATTGACACAATATTACATATTTTTAATTTATGCTTAATGACTATTCACATGCCTACCTTTTCATTACAAGATTTTATTTACTTAAATTTGACTAATTTCTATTTTATCAGTTTGCTAGCGTTGACCAGTCAAAATGGCGGGTGTTACATCATTCCCCGGTTAAAAGAATTTCGTCCTCGAAATTACAACGATATATTCTCACTCTCTGTGAGGTTGTACTCTTCTCAATGTGTTCTCCACAATGATCACCAAACTTACAAATCGCCACGGAACACCAATCGTACGGAGGTATCAAGCATCAGGACGAGAACCCGTCCTAAGTTTCCACCACACCATTAATGTATACAACAGGTACTCTTTGCAACATCTAAAGATCGCCTAATCATTGTAGTATGTGCTCCTTTCACTATCACGTGTGAGTCAAAGATTTCACTCACATGTCGTTCACTCCAAATCATTTCTCCTCACGTACGCCATGGTTGATTCCCCAGTTAGAAGAGAACCTCCTCAGACCAATATCTTAATTGACTCCTTGGGGAATTCCCCAGTTAAAGAATTCTCTTTCACTTCCGAAGTTACTTTACTAATCCAACTTGTATGACTCAAATGTTTATGTCTTCTCTTGTTAGTATTCACTAGTTTTTAGGTTTTTGTTCGTTCTTAATTGTGATCATGTTGTTTTGTTCAAACGGGGATTGTTTAACCGTTCTATCTTATCACTCTTAACTTAACATTTGCAAACTCTATAAGTTAAAATCGATTCTCATATAAAATCGAGAATCCTCAAGCTTTCGGAATAGAGTGTAATTAATAAAAATCTTTTCATAAGTTACAATACGTTACACAATTTGGTTTTAAAAATCACTATAGACATTCACCAAGAGTTCGTTGGTCTTTTTCATTTAAATTTCCTTACATATGTCTCGAAACATCTTACTATTATATTAGCAAAATTTATACGATTATAGGAGCCGTATCATGTAACAAGTTGTTATAGTTTATAACTCGTTAGATTATTTAAAGCCGGGTGACACCGTACGCATCCTTCATACCAAGTTTTAGAATCTTTTGCCATGACTCATTGATCTCCGGGTTATAGTTCTATTTTCTCAAATGGGTTTATTGCCAACTTCCAGTAGTTTATTTGTTATTATTATGTATATCGCGGTTAACATTAAGTGCAATTAGTTGTAAACAGGTAAAACTTATTATGACGATTTGACTTATAGTCAGCGCACTCGTGACGTGTTTCACCCATTGGGCGGCAGCTCATTCGCTGAAATCACATGTTTGCTCCCACTTCTGGCTATCTGTCTAACAATTGGAGGATCCACGACATCCAATCTTGACGGCACCTCATTCGTGTGATAGACAATGATCTAGTGATCCGTTTAAGGTCGAGAAGATTTGAGAATCGCATACTATAAGCACTCGAGCTTCTTACATCTTACGTGTGACTCGCACTATGGCACTTAACTGGCTCATCATTCCAATGCTTATGAACCCTCGATTCCAAGTTAAGTTAGACGTTCAGTTAGATCAACTTTTACCAATCGTGTACGTGTATATATACCACCCAAAACCGTTTACACCTCAACTCCATTCTTGTGATGTTCGTGTTTGCGAAACTTTAGACTTTTAGATTTAAATTTATTTGTTCAAATTTATGGTTAGCCTAACCCATGTTGTTTCTCCTTACTCAATAAAGTTTATAGTTGTATAATAGCTCGAAATGAAATCAATACGTCCCGTTGTAGCCATCGATATTGACTTCGCAGTTAACTCCACTGTTATTCGTTTATTCTAATCAACCCATTTTAGTTAACTCAGGCATTTTCCTAAAGTTCAATCTTAGAGGCGTATAATACAATGGGGTTCTCATAACCATTATACAACCATACTTGAAATCTTCACGCTATTGACTAAGTTCTAAACTAAACAAGGGAGGATAACCTAGCCAAGTAATTTTTAATCGTCATACCAATTATACATACAATTGCCTACGTGACCATTTATACTTGCGCATGCATCTTGAATTCCTAATCATGTATTCAATAAGCAAGTTAGGCAACAAGATTTTGAGATATTCAAATAACTAGGCTAGCATGGCAACCTATACACACATTTGCCCAAGATTTCAATAACCTTTACGTATGTATTACCAAGTCCTAATGATTTATCTCACCAAATTAGTTAGGCAACTAAAATTCAAGCATATTCATCAATTAGAACATCATGGCAACCATACATGTTCTAGCGTATATTCTAACAATTCATCCACATAATCAAGTAGGGGGTAAGATTTTTGAATGTTCTATCAACTAATCCCGCAAACCAAGTTATACTTACGGTTTCTCATACGTTAAATACAACTATGCATGATTTTTATCGGTTATCAATTCGTTCTTATAACTAAGCTAGGAAATAAAGTTTTGGGCATACCCAAATTATTAAACATTTCTACCGTTCTTATTCATCTAATCATCCATTGATTAAATATTTATACATGCATCACCGTATTCGCTTATCTCATGTATACAATTTAGCCCAACAACATAATTTATACGTGCCAAACTATAAAACTAGTACACCAATCCTTTCATAAGAGTGCTCGTCAATGAACACACCTACACATGCATTACCTATTTCCGTTATATCATGCATAAAAAAACCAAGTATAATGATATAGTTTTCCCACAATCATGCAATAAAACTAGCATGTTAAATTCATTCATATATAATCGTCCACCGACTAATACATTTTACGCATGCATCACCAAATATCTTATATCCTACAAAAAACCTAGTTAAACACGGTCTCATGTATTTTCAAGTTCACATACTATTAAACAAAACGTCCTCATTGTTCACCATAATGTCAACCTTAGTCCAAATCATGGATGTCTAGGCAAATCAACACTAAATTCCTCAGCAACTAAGCGATTCAACTTGCACCTAAAACATTTAAAACATCAACATGACCACTACGGGCCATACATACATACGCATCACACATACATAACATATATGTTACTCAATCATACAAAACAACATGTCATTCCATCATCAAATCTCTCACCATAGTAATAGCCCTAGAGTTTATGACCCGGAAATTAACTTCACAATTGTTCTCATGTTAGCCACACTAGTAGTTGGTACTTTCATGCCAACACACTACACATATTTAATGTCTTTCCATTAAGGCTAACGTATAAATGTCCCCAAGTAACTGTCATATATCATGCTATCATACCAACATATCATGAATGTCTCATATCACTACACTAAAGACAATATACCAAGGTTCTCATGTCAAGTTCACAACAATTGTCCACTATCAAATCAAGTACTTATATTTACCACATGATACAATCTGAGTAACTAACACGAATGGTTCAAAGTATAATCCGAATTCGACATGTTTTCTAGTTATTGATCGGGTTTGTATACAGGGTGTACCAGCGGCTATCCCTCCACCCAATCAACTTCCATAAAGCATGTCGGTTCCTTATTATACCCTAAACCAAGCGCGTGCAATCCATGATGTCATTAACTTGTTATAATACCGGGTGACCATAAAATAGTTGATCAGGCTCTTTTAGGGTTGCCACAATATTATACTAAGTTAATGTCATAACTTCACTTTTCCCTAAATCATCAAACTATTACCAAGCCATGACAAAAAATACTCTCAACCACAATCAAGCTCAAATCAATATACACATTAATCACATTGTGCTCATCATACATTCATCACATTGTACTTGTCAAAAAATCACACATTGTTCATCTAGTACGCATCACAAAACAACACATTGTCCAATCGTACTCATGTTGTCACATAAATGGTCTCGTCTACGAACTCACAATGCAAACCTTTCAGGGTTCATATAATTCAAGTTGTACACAAGATTCCTAACCATGCATGCTATATGAAGAGTTTTAACTTAAGCCGTAGTCTAGGTCAAACCGCCTAATTCTCTACAATTTGCATGAACTACCATTCTGTAACACCCCGAACTAGGCTCGAAATATTACCGAAAAGATATAGCGTATGCATGGAATTATCATAGAATAAATCTAAATGAAGAAAAGGGATCCGGTGAATCCAACCTCAATATAAAGTACAAAATGCGCAATCAAAAGATGGCTATCGATCCTAAGCATAAAGTAAAGCAATGGGCGCATGAATCCTTGAGCCACAAAATTCGAAGCCCGAGTCCAACGTAAGTATCTAGCAATAACAAGTAGCCATCAAGTCTCCAACTTCACACGAATACCTGAAGAGTGCACTAAACAAAGTCAACACTAGGTTGGTGAATTTGTAGTAATGGTTCAGACGTAACCATCGACAAATATCACGATAAGTAAGGTAAGTAAAGGCTTACAAGTAGCCTTTACAAGGCTCAACATCAACCAAGATAGGTAACTGAAAGTAAACCTCATCATATAACAAGCCAATAATGTATCAACAAGAATGAGTGATGTGTGTCACACTTATGCATGAGTAATATCAACGTCAAAGAGTATGCATAGCAATAAGGAATGCATAAAGTATGTATGTATGGGACATGATCAAGGAATGCATTAGTGTATATTGTGTGTCTCTGATACATCATCAAAATGTACAAGTCCCCCGGGGAGCGAACAACCTCGCACACGTTTCCCATACAAAGGGGTGCGTACGTTCTCGCTCACGTTTCCCATTAGCTTGGGGGCACTTGCGTCTCATCAATAACCATATTAATACGTATGCGTGTTTACGTTCCCCGGGAGAGAACGGCCTCGCACACGTTTCCCATACAAGAGGGTGCGAACGTTCCCGCTCACTTTTCCCATTAGCGTGGGGATACGTACATCTCGTCCATAACCAACAATGCGTGTTACCTCAATCACAAATCCATCAATCATCAACCAACCAAAGCTATACGTACATACACTTAGGAGGATTCTACTTTCAACGAGTTCTCGATGCTTATATATAGGGTCACCCGCAGCCTTCCCACCACATGTCAAACCTTTTGAAGGTATAACCGACTTCCATGTATGTACATCTATCCTAAATAATCACAATATCACAATCATATGCGTAATCAACCAAACGTGTCAATCAATCCATTATTCAATCAATCAAGACCATCCATCAATCAAACAATCAATTAAGAATATCCATCAATCAAACAATCAATCAAAGCTATCCATCAATCAAACAATCAATCAAAACTATCCATCATTTAATCAAACAATAAGTCGTCAATCAAATTAACGAAACAATCAAACAAGCATGTATGTGTATACTTTTCAGCCCGAATCTCAATTGAGTAGGGAGCTATGAAACTCACCTTGATTCGGCAACAACAAGGTAATATCAAGCTACGAATGTCCAATGATCGTCTAATGTCCACAACCTAGCAATATATGTCACAATATAAGCCATGGTCAATACTAGTTATACTATACCACGATTTCCTCAAAAATGTTTTGGAAATGATTTGAGAATGTTTCAACGACCAATAAAGAGTTATGGTTAAACACGGTTCAATGACTTAATATGATTTGAAAATCAAAGTGTTTAAAAATGTGTTTAATCAATTTTGTTGACCTTAAAATGATGATATAAGACTAATAAACAAGTTTTGGATCACATAACGTCAACCGATAACCAAACGAAAATGCTAAGGGAGGACAAAGGATTTACGGACGATGTAGCGGATGATCCGGCGGATGGTCTGATTAACACGGATCATCCGTCAGTTCATCAAGAGCGTCTGCAGATTTCAAAGAATAAGAAAAACGGGTTTTGACCTAAAAATCGACAACCTTAGAAGCCAAATCCGGTTACCAAACTCTAACACAACCAAATTCAAGTATATTCACCCCATAAAACCATACCAATTCACAAACCCACTTCCGATTTATCAAGCCTTGATTTGAAATCCGTTTTTGACCAAAAACAACCATTTTACACTCGATTCGACCACAAATCGTTTAGATGTATAACAAGGAAGTATTCTACAATGTAAGAGGAACATTTTGAGCTAAGAAACACTTACCAATTCGACCGGAAGCTCAAATTCAGTTTTTGAAGCCTTAAAGTGGATGAACACTTGATTTAACCCAAATTACTTGAAGTTTGAAGATAAGGAAATGATATATAATAATTTTCTAACACTTTGATGTATACTAGAGCCTTAGATCAAAAATTTATAGAAGAAAAGATTAGTGTGTTCTTGAGATTGAGAGAAAAAGGAGAGTGTGTGTGTGTGTGTAAGAGAAAGAGATAAGAGAGAAATGAGAGGTGGGGAAGGGTTTTGTTCCCCTCTTGCACTCTCGCAACTAGTTCCGGTTTCTCCTGATATTTGATTCGTTTAGTTAAGACTTTTATCTCGAGTATTGTTCAAATATTTCATTGACACAATATTACATATTTTTAAATTACTCTCCTAATGACTATTCACATGCCTACCTTTTCATTGCAAGAGTTTATTTACTTAAATTTGATTAATTTTTATTTTATAAGTTTGCTAGCGTTGACCGGTCAAAATGGCGGGTGTTACATAATGTCTCATACGCAATGTCTCATACAATCAGGTATTCTGTGTTCAGACTCGATCTTCTGGCACTGCACTCTGATCTTCAAATTGCAAAATCTCTGTATCTTAACTAACCCAACACATCTCATTGTAGTTCTCCCCTTCAACGGTAACCACCTCCAAATTAAGCATTGCAATCTTCCACCCTTGGATCATTGCCCGAGAAATTAATCACGTCTTGCTTTACCGACATATGATAGAGAAGTTGAATTTCCAACAATCAACATCAAATCAATCAGCTCCCACAAAGATAAGAAACTCTACAGTTCAAATCACAAAAATGTAGTACCATAAACCCTGTCTCAACTAGCAGTGTATCACTTTGTCTCGTACTTTCACAACTCTACCAATCACCCGAAGTCTTTCCTATCAGGTCTCCCAATCTATTATACAAACTGCCAAACTATATAAAGATCTTAATCTCGCAACTGATCCAGAGAAATTGACTAATTATCATCTCTACATATTTGGAATATAAATAGGTTCAATCTTCAAATACTCAACAACAAGTAGCTAGCTTCATTGCTCTAACACTTTGACAAAAGTTTCCACAACCGCTATATACTGAAGATCATCTTATTGAATGGTGTAAATCATAACTAAAAACACTATGATCTTCATTACTCGAGAATTCTGAATGTATAAACACTGTCAACTGTTAATCTCAACTAAGCAGAATAACACTTTGATCACCAACTAATCTCGAGTATTTCAGAGTTTTGCTCAGAAATATAACATAAACATAAGTTTTATCCTCCTTTTCTCTGCAAAAACTCTGAAAAATAGCCCACAATTGCATGTCTTTGGTTTCAGTTATCTCTCATTCTTTACTTATCTTCTCAAATAAACATATCCATAAATAAGTCCTATCTCATTAATAAGTTCATATAAACTTATAATGACTTAGGTTAGATTCGTTCATGCATGATAACTCGTTCAGCAGCTTGAAATCCATGTTAAAATCCGTGTCCCATGTCAAAATGCTTCAAACGTGGCCAACAGTGACCAATTAATGAACTGCAAATAGTTGCATCAACTGCGTATAGAACTTAATTTATCATCTTGTACGTTTTTTTATCTTTATCTTCATCATTAATTAATGTCGTATACAACCTTTTATATATATATCATCACATAGAATTAATGTCTTATACGTAATATCTCATAGAGCTAATATCTTATATAGGCACATAGAACATACGACACATTAATTGTATGCGACTCAGTCAAGAATTTAATCACGTATACATGCATAGGCTGTCAAGAAACAACCACACATAGATCTGTTTAAGATCATATACGTGGTAAGCAGGTTGTATACGTGAATATCTATACCTATCTTTACCATCGTGTGTCATCTTCATCTTCTTCAATCAATTCATGCGGCCTTCTAAAAACCCTAATTTAGTTCGTTCCAACCAATCTGATTGAGACTTTGAATCTAGGTAACCTCATATTAACGAAAATCATAGATCACATATTTCGACAATTGCTTGTAACACAAAAGCCCTAATCTGATCAAACAACAGATCCATAATTTCGCAATATTCAGATCTCGAACATGGAGAGTTATATCTCATCCTTGCTCTGGTACCACTGTAAACCCTTGAACATCGAGATCTGTACGAATCCAGGTGTGCGGAATCCACCTGAATCCGTTCTTGAGGCTTTAACATTCACACACATATATATGATAAGAATGAAGATAAATACAAATGCAAACTCATATATTATCATTAATCATAAGATTACAAGCACCAAATGAGTATACATCATGGTGGAACGGGGCATAGATCTCTACCCCGTTCCGGTGAATAGCTTCTAACTAGTCTAAAACCATTAACCTGAAACCCTAGACCTATAACACATATATATACTCACACATAATATTGAATGGGCTTGGGCTTAAGGTCGTATACTATATGTCACGTATACTTCAATAATGTCTTATAGGCATTGTAGTATAGACATTGTAGTATAGACACTATAGTATAGACAATGTAGTATAAATAACATAGTATAGACAGCATCTCATACACAACCTCTCATACACAATGTAATATAGATAATATCTCATACGCATAGTCTCATACAGCAGCCTCTTGTCCTAAATTGCATTGCAGCGGACAATAATAGGTGCACATAAACTGCACCAACATTATGTTATCAATATGACATGTTAAAATATGATTATAATATTGTTCAAAAAGTTTTTTTATATAAAAAACGATTAATACACTATGTATTGACATATTTCTATAATAACGGTAACGTTAAACACAATCAAAGTGACGATGGTAGTATTTGTCAAGTGTTATTTGTTAAACACAATCAAAGTGTAATATTTGTTAAACACATCGAATTCGTACTATACATTTGTGATATTTTTTAAACACAATCAAGTGTTAAATTTTGATTATTGTAATGGGTTTTGATTACAATGAAAGACCCATGTTTCAAAAATATGTCTAATACATTAAGGTTTGAAGTTGATTGCATTTAGTAGGATTCATTTTCCAAGGAAGTGGTCAGACTTATTCCAGATTTCAGACATTGTTAAGTCAAAGGTAGGGATCTTGAAAGAAAGTTCTTAAGTGAAAAATGGTAGAAAAGTTTTTTATTTTTGTTTCTTTTTCAGTTTGTATTTTTTTGTTTCTTAATTTTTTTATTCTTTTTTTTAATTAAAATAAAAATAATAATTCAAGTTAGTAATTGATATATGTATAAGGATATGATACAAGCTTCAACCTTAAAAGCATGTTTGGTTGACAGAATATGATGAAATTGAAATTAATTTCCATTTCATGGTGGGTTTGGTTGATAAATATCAAAGGAATCTTGTTATCGTGGAATGCAAAGATTCCCCGTTTGAATGAATATACAATCCTTCGGGGGCAAGTGAAAGAATTTCATTCCATCGATCATTTAATGTGTGAAAAACGAAAATCTTCATTCCATTGTATGTTTGGTTGGTAAATGTTGAAGGAATCTCAATACCATGGAATGCAAAGATTCCATGTATAAAGGGATGTATAAAAGTAAGTGAAAAAAATTTAATTTCATCTTTCAAATAAAAGAAATTAATTCGAGTTAATGCGCTATATATATATATATATATATAAGGATATGTACGTACTTCAGCCTTAAAGGCACGCTTGTTTCAGAGCTCGTGATAAATATCAAAGGAATCTCGTTATCGTGGAATGCAAAGATTCCCCGTTTGAATGAATATACAATCCTTCGGGGGCAAGTGAAAGAATTTCATTCCATCGATCATTTAATGTGTGAAAAACGGAAATCTTCATTCCATTGTATGTTTGGTTGGTAAATGTTGAAGGAATCTCAATACCATGGAATGCAAAGATTCCATGTATAAAGGGATGTATAAAAGTAAGTGAAAAAAATTTAATTTCATCTTTCAAATAAAAGAAATTAATTCGAGTTAATGCGCTATATATATATATATAAGGATACGTACGTACTTCAGCCTTAAAGGCACGCTTGTTTCAGAGCTCGTGATGAAATTGGAATTAGTTATTCATGGTGTGTTTGGTTGATTAAATTTAAAAGAATCTCATTACCATGGATGCAGAGATTCCTCATTCGAATGAATATACAATCCTCCGAGGTATGTGAAAGAATTTCATTACATTCATTGTCTAATATCTAAAAAACAGAAATTTCTATTTCATGGTATGTTTGGTTGATAAATTTTATCGGAATGTATAATCATTCGGGGTAAGTGAACAAAATTCCATTCCATCCTTTATCTGATGTCAAAAAAACATTAATACCCATGTAACTTAAACTTTTTTTTTTAAAAAGTAACTTTTATTCACAAATCGCCAAACTTGCACAATTGAAGAATGGCCAATATAGATACAAAATATAAATACACGGGAATATTCACATATAAACATTAAACAAATTCCAATGTTGCCAACTTAATGAGCAAGGTCTCGTCCTATTCTTTAACCATAAATAGCTAGTAGTCTTGATCTACTCTTTCGATATTAATATTCTCGTTATTGAACCTTATCTCGTTCTTTGTCTTCCATAAGCACTGACATGTCATAAATACATCTGTTTTGAAAATCTTCCTTAGCTCCCTTTATGTAACCTAAATAATATATGATTAAATGCCTCAATTTTTTTCCCGCTTCATATCATTTTAGATCCGAAATCATCTCCTCCTCCTGTATCCATCTCCTCTAATAATCTCACTCATTATCAAGTGACATTAAAAAAAACTAAAAATTCATAACAGTTTAACCAACAAATAATATTTTAAAGTCAGGGACGACTAATGAATATTAAGAAAATTACAGGGACGTTATGTGTACTTTACTCTAAATAAATAAATAGAAAGAAAGAGCTTGGAAAACACTCGACAGAAAAAAAAATAGAGCGAAAAAAAAGGGAAAAATTAATTAACGAATGAATGAGAAACCCGCCTTCTTTGGTGTCACTTGCAATTGATGCAACTGTTTTGAATCTTCAAAATATTTATTCAGATCTTTCTTTTCTTCCTGATCATATCCTCATCGATCTCTTTCTTGTAAGTTTTTTTTTTTTTTTTTTTTTTTCTTTTCTTTTAATTTTCTTTTTAATTAAATAAAAGATAAATTAATTAATAATCATCCATCAAATTTTATATTTGTTGTTGTTCTTTTCTTAATCTACACCAACAATACTAAATCCCCGACAGGGCTGCTACAAAATTCATTAATTTGTTATTTTTATTGCTTTTTTTTTTTTTGTATATGTATCGATATGTTTCTTTAGGTGAATTTGAATAGTAATAATAATAATTATATCGAAATTGTTTTGAGTATTGAGATGTTTTTAGACGTCTTGGTTTTGCTATAAAAAAAGGATTAGTTGTGCAATTTTTATCTAAAAGTAATTAATGAAAGATGTTCATATAAAACGAAATAATATGATACATGTTTAATTAAGAAAATATATCGGTGGCTCATGTTGGTGGATATCGGTTGGTGGTGCTGGAAAGTGGTGATGTATCAGTATCATGGGTTGGAAAAGGAAGTCGATGTCACGCTTTTTTTAATTGGAATTGCTTAATTTGATGAGGAGTTGGGGTTTTCGGTTTTCCTGTATATTGTTACCGAGTAGTATAGATGGTGGGGAAAAATAGGTAAGTATCGAGAATTGGTCGTAAAGTTTAGGAACTCTTGGTTTTAAGGTTAACGTGAATAACGCTAGTATAAAGTTCCATTGGTGGAAGTTCTTATATTTTTAAGGTGAAGCTAATTAGGAAAACAATGTGTAAAAGGGAAGTTATAGGTCATGAGGTTCGACACTTGGAAGTAAGCTTGTGGGAGGGAAGAGGGGGATACAATGACTAGGCTACTGGTTTGTCTTTTGGCTAACGTGGATTAGTTAGACCATATTAACCGGATACAAAATGCATGGACCAGGATTTGAAACCTTGACCTTCGTCTAGTTAGTGCTGCATATCCATGACCACTAAGTCATATGATCTTGGGGCTGACAGAAACATTGTTTAACTATATGGAAACTAGTATTATCTTTTCAATAAAGAAAAGACAAGATACAAAACACTTGTGGACCGAAGGCAATAGTGTTCATTTTAGTTTGTGATAATGGGCTTATAGTTTCTTATACAAACGTCATAAACAAAATGTTGTAAGAACATAATTAGGCATCTTAAAATTGCAAATTTGAAGGGACGTTAGATGTACGAACATGTCATAGATGTCATCATTTTAAGTTATATATCTGAACTATCTGTGGGTAATTTTTAATTTGTCATGTGATGTTATGTGATTATAAATTTTCATTTTTTCAGAGAACCCTCAAGGCTGGGAAACTAACCCCGAGGATCTTGAAGATTTTTGTGGCAACCGAGAAGGAAGAAGTTCTCTCTATGATCCAAGGACTTAATATTCAGCTTGTTTTGACTCCTGTCCTTCCCACCAGTAAGTTTTGTTTTAGTTACTTATTTACTTACAGCCGGGTCTGTTTCTGTTATGTCCTATCCCTAAATGATAAGCTGTGTAAAATAGTTTAAAATTTTAGCCAACAGTAAAAGTAGTCAAATGGCTCAAAAGTTACCCAATTTGTAATGCTTAGAACTTCTGAAGTTCTTTTATATATTTATTTTGAAGATAATTATTGAAATAAGTTACTTTTTATACTAGTTATGTATAAACATATATTTTGAACATACAGTATACAGTGATTTGGTTTTACCCAACCTGAGCTGTTTCAACCCATGCCAAAAAGTACTCATTTTGACCCATTGACTAACCTGCCTGACCCTGCGATTTTGAACGCACCTAGTTTCAATCATCCAATTTACCTTGTTTTAGGTCTGACTTTTTTTATGACATATGAAACATGTGTGACAGGATGTTCAGACAAGTTCTAATTCCAACACAGCTGGCGCTCATTCACTTGATTCAAATAATATTGAGGTTCACAAAAAGAAGCTGTATTTGATTTTTCATTAGATCATCTTTTCTAGGATTTTTCACATTATGTCTCAAGTAACGATTGATAGCAATGAAGTTGACATCGTGATTGCTGCTTTCCATTCTGACCTTACCTCCTTCTTGGAGGAATGGAGGCCCATGTTTTCCCGATTTCATTTGATTATAGTCCAAGATCCTGACCTTAAAGAAGATCTGAAAATCCCTAAAGGTTTCAACGTTGATATCTACACCAAATCAGACATAGAAAAATTATTTACCTCTTCAGGTGTCTCCAAGTTTTCTGGATACGCCTGTCGCTTTTTTGGCTATCTTGTATCTAAAAGAAAGTACATAATATCACTTGATGATGACTGCAGTCCCGCTAAAGATACAAATGGTGATCTAGTAGACATTGTCACCCAACACATTACAAACCTGAAAACACCTGCAACTCCATTATTTTTCAACACACTTTATGACCCGTACAGGAAAGGAGCAGATTTTGTTCGTGGGTACCCGTTTAGCTTACGAAGTGGGGTCCCATGTGTTCTCTCATGTGGACTATGGCTCAATTTAGCAGACTATGATGCACCCACCCAAGCCTTGAAACCAGATCTTAGAAATTCACGATATGTTGATGCGGTTATGACTATACCCAAGTATTCATTGATGCCCATGAGTGGAATCAACATAGCATTTGACCGCGAGATTGTCGGTCCTGCGATTTTGCCAGCATTGAAGCTCACAAAAGAAGGGAAGTTCAGGTGGGAAACAATGGAGGACATATGGTGTGGACTCGTGGTGAAAGTCGTGTGTGATCATTTGCAATTGGGTGTGAAAACTGGAATTCCATATGTGTGGAGGAATGAAAGAGGAAGTGCAATCGATAGTTTGAAGAAAGAATGGGAAGGGGTTAAGTTGGTGGAGGAATTGGTTCCATTTTTTCAGACATTGAAGCTGTCTTCTGATGCGGTGACAGCAGAGGCTTGTGTGACAGAAATAGCCGCAGCCATAAAGAAGGGATCACATTCTGTGCTTGATGGTGCTGCTGATAACATAGTGGAATGGGTGAAGATTAGGAAGGAATTCGAGTCTCGTGTTTTGGGTTAAATTTAGTTGGTTTTGGTTTCTACATATGGGTGAACGATTTTGTTACTGAAAATGGCACAGGGTCTGAAAATAATTAGTGTAAGTTTTGTTGTTTTTGCTATTGGTATGATCTGTATGATGCTTTAACACTTGTATTTATTTGTTTGGTAATCGTTGATATTATGGTAATGCTATGAGTTGTTTCACGGTTCTGTCAGATTCTGCAATGCTTGAGAGCCTCCTTGAGTTTGTTGGTCCACCTGGTTCAGTTAGGTTTCTCTTATGCTTGGTGCATCAATTAGGTTAGTTTGGTTTCAGTATTCAGGGCCAGCGAAGTTAGCTGGAACCAAAAGGGCCTATTTATTTTTTATAAGCCGGTTCAAGTCTCTTGCTTTGAACTGCTCTAGAACGAAACCAAAGCCTAGCTGATTATCAATCAAATAAAATTTAATCAAATATAAGCAATTCTCTCTTTTTCCAACCATCAATTCTGTTCAAGGACAAGAAAAATTCATCAATAAGTCTTTACCAACTTTCCAAATTTATTTTTTCGTTTAGAAATCGGGACTAGAGTTCTACACATCAGTTTCAAGTACAATCTCTACCAAATTTGTCATGGTTATGTCATTTAAGAAAATGATTAATCAATCTAAACAAATCAGAGTTGATTATTAGGTTAATTTTTAGGTTGATGTATGATTACTCTTTTAGATTTATTGGTGTCAGGAACTTAACTATGGTCTTCTTCCCAAAAAACCAAAAGTCTTTTTAAGACCTAGCTAAAGCTGGAATGGTATAACTTTTTTTTTTTTCTTAAAATAGACAAAAATAAAATATTTCTGGCTCAAACCATCTACTCATACTATATAGGGGTGAGCAAAAACCGAACCGAAAACCCAAAAAACCATAAAAACCAAAAAGTCCAAACTGAAAAAACTGAAAACCAAAAAAACCAATGGTTTTAAGTTTTGATTTTCCAAAAACCGAATGTTATGGTTTGATTTTTGGTTTCATATGAAAAACCGAACCATAAACACCGAACCGAATGAAAAATATATATTGTTTATATTATTTTGTATTTATATCATTTTATACTCATTCTCATTAGATATGTTAATATGATTGATTAAAACCACAAGTCGTTAAAAACCGATTAAAACCGAAAATCCGAACCGAAAAAGACTCAAACCGAAAAAACCGAAAACCAATGGTTTTAGTTTTCAAAAACCAAATTAGAACGGTTCGGTTTTAGTCAAAAACCGACCCAAACCGAACCGTACTCACCCCTACTATAGTTTAAATATTTTGACTTGAACTCGTTGTTCTCGAGTATGTATTATGTGGCAGGGTAGTGTTTCGTTTAAGAAATACAAATATATATAAGATATTAATATTAATATACTTTGGACTTAAGATGACAACGGGAATAAAGCTCAAAGACTAAAATCAACATTTGGCTTATGGGATCATAATTAATCCCTGCCATTCTCACCCATTTTTTATTGTTCTTAATTTCATTCTAGACTTTTCAAAAGTGTGTTTATGTGTGTGGAAATAGCTATGGAAAATTGTTGATATGTTTCCATATTGTACTATTAAGCTTTGTTCATTTTTAGTTGATGCTTATTTTATAGGTGGTTCAAGACTTCAAGTGGGTAAAATAAAGAAAAAGATCGTTGTTGTTAAAGTATATTGTACGCAGTTAATCATCGTTTGTTTTGACGTTATAAAATTGTATCACGAAGTGGTTTTTTGGTGTTGAATAGATGTTTTAGTCTCTTCTAGTCTTTTGACTTTTGTTTAGGACATGATTGTAGAGATGGTTCAACAGTATTATAAAACTAGACAATCGCTTTAGGCCTCTCAAAACTCTAAGGCCTCAATTTTTTATATATTAAACTTAATGTTTGGATTTTGGACTAAGTATCGTTATATAACTTGCATTACAATAACACCCTTTTGGTTTTTGCATCAACATGTGCATTTTTTTTATTGCTAGTAGTTCAATATCAAAAGTCGAGATACTTTTTTTTTTTGCTTTTTTTTTTATTTTAATTTATATGATAATGAACTAAACCACCAAAATTAATTTCGTTTCAGGTCTTTAAAAACCTCAAGCCGTCACTGGATGGTTGTCAAACCCTCTTAAGATCGTAGAAATAATGTAAAAAGAATAGTTGTTCTAGTGATTGTGATTTGTGAATATATATTAGAAAAAGTGAGACTTGATAACTCAGTGAGCCATATATATAAATATATATTCATAATGAAGGCAAAATATCGTGTATATTTTGATTAAAAATATCAAAATTACTAATAATGTATGTGAAAATCCAGATATGTTAAGGTAAAATCTTTACATCCAAACTCACTAAATACGATATTAATAAAAACAATCACTCAACATTAAAAAACACATAACGACTTGAGATCTACAACCCCTGACATATGAGACTTAGTAGAAAATGAAACCAAACATTTTCAAACACACAAACTAACCCCCATACAACCTCTGAAACGACCTCAAACCACATTTAAAAACAATTTCGAGCATCCGAACTAAAGAGCCTGATCTTGACGACATTTTATACCTAATTAAAATAGTTGTCGCTGGGGTATCTCGAAGTCGTCATTTACAGGCCCATTAATATCGTCTGTCACTTGCTCGGTATCATCTGGCGTCATTAAGGTTGACGTCGATGGAGCTACATTGGGAACGAACCGATGACATATCCCTCCTGCGGTACGAGGAGGAAGCAGTCGCATGTTACGATACGAAGGTAGTCCGTGACAAAGGCTCCCGCAGTAAGGTGAAAAGGATAAAAATTGTTCCCCTATAATTTCAGGATTTGATCTTATCACTTGCAGCCAATAATTAAAGAAATTATACTCCTGGCTTTTATCATCAAAACTTAGATCTTGGCTTTCTCTCCAAGCCGAAATTCCCCTATAAAGGAGGAAGACCTTCGAAAGGATCACAACAACCCTCGTCTGCCTAGCATTATCATTCATAATGTGAGTCCCTGCACAAAATGTAAGGCAAATATAACAAGATATCAAGTAACCCGACTGACAAGTAATTCTGATCTACAGAAAGACTAGTTCAGAATTACGATCCAGATTTGGATATGAACACAAAGTAAATAAGAGAACAAGTGCTTGAAACTATATAAATAATATGTATAATCAAGTATTATGGCAAAGAGTCGAGATGTATTTTTCAATGTATTTTATTCATTAATATAAACAAAATACAAAGGTTGTTGCGGAACAAAGATAATCACACTTATGAAAATATCTAAACAACCTTTAAATACAAATGATCTAAACAACTAGGAAATACTCGTAAGAATTACTTAGAGTATATCTCACAAGTTGCAATGCCAAAGTTCCAAGCTCATTGCAAAAAGTGAGAAGCCTTGTATTTATATGCGAAGTCCATGATGATACGGACTAGGCTGTACAATACTTTGTTGGGATACATTTAAGGAAATCAATAAGATTCCTTAAATCGTATATTTTAATGTTAGGTGTGAAAGTCATTTGATGTGACATTTCACACTTTATTCCTAACCATTTGATTTAACCAAAAAGCTTTCCAGAGATAATGTTATTGTCTAGATAAAGCATGGTAAAGTAAAAAATGCTTCCTTGTAATCAGTGCAAAGTGGTGTAAGTACTTTACACTGAGCAGCTTCAGATCTTCAATCAGATAGAATCTCCTCAAAGCTCTGCTTCTTAGTGGATTCTCTTCTTTAGTCTTCACTCTTCAGTCTTCGACTTCAGAATGAATGTCTTCAGTTGGGCTGATCTTGATCTGAAGTGAAGCTTCAGAGAACTAATTCCGAAAGAGTCCTTAGAATTTCTGTACAAGTATTTTCTCTGAACTTCAAATATTTCTAAACAAATTTCACTTGGTCAATTTCTGACCTAACACATAAAAGACTCAATTAGTCAATTAGATCTTAAAACATATGTAAGGACCCAAGCCTTTTTAAAACAAAATCGAATAAAAATTTTGTTTTTTTTTTTTTTTTTGGTGTCCACTGCGGCGCAGTGAGACAAGACCACCTCCACTGCGGCGCAGTGGAAATTCTCTGCCAAAAGTGAAAGAAAGCTCACTGCGGCGCAGTGAGGCAGGACACACTCACTGCGGCGCAGTGATATATCTCGGCTAACATTAACCAAAAGCCCACTGTGGCGCAGTGAGCTAAAGCAGGCTCCCACTGCGGCGCAGTGGGGGCTACCTGCAGAAAACCACTTGTTCGAAATCAGGTTTTCCAACACATAACTCTAAAAGTTAAACCAAAACACCATTTCAACTTCAACATTTCCGAATACCAAAACATGACCTTTAGAGCATAAGTCACCCATACATTGAAATCATTCCTTTTAACAAGACTTTTGGCTACAAAATTTCACAAGCGGGTCAATAACCCTACTTGGGTAATTGTCAAGTTAGTTACAAATTCTACCATTACTAAAGTTTCCAACGCAACTACAACCTTTCAGGAGTTCATCCAAAAATAATTTGACCAAAGAACATGTATCAAAAGCCAATGGGTATCAAAAGGGACCATCTACCCAAATTATCCAAATGCCAACCTTCCAAATGGCAAGAGCTTCCAAATTCTAACTTCACTCGATCACTTCTTTACCTTTGCTACTACCAACTCCTATAAAAGAGTTAAACAACTAAAACATAAGCAACGCTTAGTGAATGCATACACATATAATCATAATCATGTCATTTCAAATTTGTGCATCAAGCACCATATAAGCCTAGCAAGCTAGCCTTTTCATACATTTCAAACAACATACATTCATTTTCAACATGGCCATGGATAGTTTGGCTAGCAGGAATTTACCCACCTACTAGCTCTTATAAACAAATTGACTAGTAGGAATTTACCCACCTACTAGTTCTAACAAACAACTATCAAATGGGTCATAGGAATTTACCCACCTATGACCTCTAGTAACAAGAACATGATTATATGCATATACACTTACCATAAACTTGGCTAGTTAACACAACAAGGCTACAAGATCGACAATTTAATCTTCAACACCTATACAAGAGTAATCACATATCATTTATGAGTTCCATGACTCAACTACTTACATTCAACAACTCTAAGATTATGGTGTTTGGCTACTAAACACTTTCTAACAAATCTTCAATTTCTCAAAATAAAGCTTTATTTGATAAACACTAGCCAAACACCATGAGATTCTTACCAAAGGGGATTCTCACTAACAACAAATTCTTTTAAATCAATAATCCATATATTATTCAAATTTAGTTAGGGTTTTACTTGAATACCCCAATAGCAAAAACCCCAACTCTAAGGCTAAGAACCCTAATTTTAAATGACAAATCAAACTAAGGTTATGAAATCTATACCTCAAGAATGGGAAACAAAGAATTAGGGTTTTCAAATTGGAATTCTTCCTCTTTTTCTTCTTTAAAGAATCGGTCACCACCCCTCCAAGGAAACCCCAAATTTCAATTCTAACACAATAGGAGATGATTATTGTTATTGCTTTTAAGATTAAACTTCTTCAATTTGAGTTTCTATTGCATGAACCATGGAAGGATTTTGAGAAAATAGAGTAGTTAGAAGAGAAAAGAGCTTGAGTGGGAAAACATGAATCATCAACTTAGTGGCTGGCTTTTCTCTCTGCTAGCCACGTCCCATATTGTATTTTGTGGGTAAAATACCCGCTAGCCACTAAAGTTCCAACTAAATTAATCCCTTAACTTAAAACAAAGTACTAGGAAATTAATTTAATGTCAAAACTACAAAAAGGTTAATTTTCTATTACCTTAAAATACTGGGATGTTACAAATCTCCCCCACTTAGAATCGATCACGTCCCCGTGATCCATGCCATATGCAAAGACGGGTAGTAAACCAACATGTCATGCTCTGTTTCCCACGTATACTCGGAGTTCTTATGATGCTTCCATTGTACCTTGAACGTTCGTACCGTCTTATTGTTTATCTTTCTCAATTCTTCTTCAACAATCGCCACCGGTTCCTCAACGTAAGTTAGCTTCTTGTCTAGTTCAATTTCTTTCAATGGAACACACGTTGCATCATCGACAAGACATTTTCGGAGTTGTGAAGCATGAAAAGTGTTATGAATACGAGATAACTCTTCGGGTAGCTCCAATTGGTAAGCCACTTTGCCAACTCGTGCAAAAATCCAAAACGGGCCAATGAATCGTGGACTCAACTTTCCACGTTTGCGAAATCGTAGCAAGCCCTTCCATGGAGACACCTTTAACATAACTCGATCACCAACCTCAAACTCAATGGGCCTTCTTCTAACATCGGCATACGACTTTTGTCTATCTTGAGCCGCCTTAAGTCTTTCACGAATCTCGTCTATCTTTTGTGTAGTTTCAAGAACGACATCAGTTCCTCCTAATTCCCATTGTCCCACTTCTCCCCAACAAATGGGAGTCCGACATCTTCTACCATAAAGCATTTCGTATGGTGGCATCTTAATGCTAGAATGGTAGCTATTATTGTACGAAAATTCCGCCAAAGGTAAGTATACATCCCATGGTCCTCCAAAATCAATAATGCATGCTCGTAACATATCTTCCAATGTTTGGATGGTTCTTTCACTTTGACCATCCGATTGTGGATGATATGCGGTACTAAAATGTAACTTAGTACCCATATCTTCATGAAACTTCCTCCAAAAACGGGAGGTAAATCGAGTATCTCTATCCGAAACAATAGAGACGGGGATGCCATGCCGAGCTACAACTTCTTTCACATATATATCGGCTAGGACTTCGGAAGATGATGACTCATGGATGAGCAAAAACAAGGCACTTTTCGTTAACCGATCTACAACCAAAAACATCCAGCATCACCCTTTTTTAACCTAATCTTGGTTTGGTGTACAATCACGAACCTTTGTTGTTGCATTGGGTTTGGGTTTTATATGTATAGTGGATTATTATATTAAAAATTTTAAAGTGCAGTTTTTATTAAAATGAGAAATGTTAATTTGAAACTAAAATTTTCGTGAAAATTAGAAAACTGGCCAAAACACACCGTGATCATTTGTTTTTAAAAAACACGTAAAAACACATTGTGTTAAATTTCAAATCACTATATATTCGGCCAATTTTTGTTTTTACGTACTATTAAAGATACACTGTGATTTAAAAATTAACATAATGTAAACTTAGTTTCAAATCATAATGTGTTTTTTGCCCCTTTTTTAGTTTTCATAAAAATTTTAGTTTTTAAATAATAACTAGAGATGAATGTGATTTTTGATTTACCTTACTTTGTTGATGTGTTTGTAATTTGTTGGTTTGATTATTACATCGATATCTATTTATTAATCCGAAAATAATCGGATGTTAGGCTAAAAGCTAAATATTGTCCTGCTGGAAATGGCATCCGGAAGGTAGTGAAGTACTCATCATTTTCCAAAATTTAAAGATTCCATCGTTGTCTCTTTGTCCTTCACTTCGATTAGTTCAATATACTATACGTTTTAAACACATACACACACACTACTTGCTTTTTATTTATTTTTATTTTATTTTTTTGAATAAAACACACACTACTTATAAAACCAACCAAAAAACACTATATAATATCCTCTTTCATTTTCTTTGTCACTGTATTTTGTCTGTCTGTTGTAAACTATGTCTGCCAGTTTAACATCCCTTCAATTTCCCTCCTTATATCTCCAATCCAACAACAAATTCAACCTTAAATCTTCTTCAGTTCCTAAATTCAATGGTGGGTTTTGTTTGTTTTTGATTAGGCAACATGGGTTCTTTTTCTTTTTAACAAAAAAAGTTTAATAATTTATATAATTAGTTATTTATTTATTAGAAGTTGTGGATTATGTATATATTTGTTTGACATGTGATTTTGTTGCAGGGGTTTCAGGGAGATGTGGGATTAAATGCTCTTCTTCAAATGGAAGAAAACCCAATTCTGATTTTAGTGAAGAAGAGAAACGGCGTCGGGCCGAGTTATCGGCCCAAATCGCTTCGGGGGCATTCACTGTTGAAAAGCCTAGGTATATTACTATTTTTTCCATTTACTTTGTGGGTGTTTGAATTTTGTAATCTGAATTATTAAGAATTTTTTACATTTACTTGCCATTGTAATGGAATGACTTTCTGTGAGTAATTATATGAAAAAAAACATTTCATGAAAAAAAAAAGTTAGTGGGCTTTGAGTTAGTGGGTGTTGAGTTAGTTTGAACATTGTCTTCCACATACTGTTATGCTTTTCTAATTATTGTAGATCAAAAGAAGTAATTTTGCGGAAATAAGAATTCGTATAAATTACAATTGGTGTACTTTTTTAAGTTAACTCAATATCTGTTTTACCCTTTTAGATAAAATACAGTTTTACGAATGTATAATCAGCACAATTGTGTGATGAGTGTGATTACTCGAAATTTGGTAAACTGTTTTTGTGTGGACAATTATCTTGGGATTAACGTAAGTAGATAAGTGTACAATAGCTTTGGACCGGCAGGGGTATAAATTAGCTAATTATACTTTTGATTGTGATTAGGCTGCGGGTGTACATCACTACCATACTAGGACGTGAAATTTTAAGGATTAGTTTAATGCTTTCTTAAAAATACTTAGGTATCGTGGTCGGATGTTGTTTCTTATGGTAAAAGAAGAAGAAAGAAAGTCTTGATCTTACATAGAAATGGAAATACAGTTATGGAAGGTGTTGTACCACCTTTATCCTTAGAAGAAAAGGAAAATTTCGGCAAATAATTTACTAATCAAAATCAAAGTGTCAATGATTTTTAAACATTTCTAAACGAAAGTTATTAAGTATAGCAAATGAAAGATTCAAACAATCCTGGGATTGTATATGTGATGTAATTTATAAAGATTCTCAATTTGAATGGTAGTCCATTTGATTTTGGAAGTCAAGAGATAGGTAGATGATGAATACAAATTTGCTCTTACTGCTTGTTAAGGATTTTGCCGCATTTTTTTAAATAGGTGTTCTGCCTCATGTATCTGTTATTTTATTTGTTCCACTGATTAGATATATTTCATGAATATGTTTGACTACTATCCAAATATCTGAAATGCCTTTACATTTGTTCCAAATAATGTTATAATTATTAATCGACAAAAAGAAATTTTCTGTACTGAAAATGTCCCAAAAAGGAAATGTTAACTTGGGAAGTATGGCATTTATGGGACGGAAAGCGTACTATTCTTCTTCATGTCATGTCATGTCATGTGTTAATGAACAGGTGTTTCAATATCATGTTCGCATGATTTATTACCAATATGCCCATGTGCGTACATAGTAAAATGTTTGTTCTTATTGGTAATGTTTGTTTCATGAAACACAGTTTCGGATCGTTGTTGGTGAGTAGTTTAGCAAAATTGGGCTTGCCTTCAGATTTTCTTGAACCTTTATCAAGTTTGATAAATTCTGGTGAAAGTTATCCAAAGATTCCAGAGGCAAAAGGAGCAATTAGTGCCATTAGGAGTGAGGCGTTTTTCATCCCCTTGTATGAACTTTTTCTTACATATGGTGGAATTTTCAGGTTGACTTTTGGTCCCAAGGTTTGACTCCTTCATAATATCTTTGCTTCTTTTGTCATATAGTTGGTAATCTCAACCATTAACTTATGAATGGTTTGATCTCGGTCATTATCTTTTAGGTATAAATTAATAATTTAATGTTTGACTCACTAATTTTCGATGAAGTTAAAAGAATATTTGTAAACGGTGGTTCGGGACCACTGAACCGCATCATACTAACTATGACACGTTTTGACCCATTAACTAACTTGCTCATTTTGCCAACTCTAGTAAAATGTGTGCTATTGTTGAGATAGTTGTCTTTTGTTGCAGTCTTTTCTGATTGTGTCGGATCCGAACATTGCAAAACACATATTGAAAGACAATGCAAAGGCATATTCAAAAGTAAGCATCTGTCTTTCTTTTTACTTATATGTTTCTGGTTTACATCTTTATCCCCCATATCTCGTTAATATTAAAAAACCTAAACTGATTATCTTATACTAACAAGGTACACAAATTTGATAATTGATATTTAGGGTATATTAGCCGAAATTCTAGAATTTGTAATGGGAACGGGACTAATTCCAGCTGATGGGGAGGTCTGGCGAGTCAGACGACGGGTTATTGTACCAGCACTACATCTCAAGGTACAACTGCCTCGTTATTGTACCAGCACAAAACTTTTACTTATACTTATTAATTAATTAGTAATTATTATAGATAGAATTCTCAGTGACACACTGGGTGGGTCAGACGAGTTCTGATGGGTATGGCTGACCTGCCTACACTTTCTTTGTCCTATTTTATTTTAGTTTTAAATAAAAAACTCTTAATATATAATTTCAGGGTGGATGGAAATGGGTTGGGTTAGGCTTTAACCTGTTTAAACCATATCTGCTCTCAGTTAAAGAAGTTTTTATTAGCCCAAGTAATTAAGACCTTCCAGACAATCCAATAAAAAGTATAGTTTGTTTAGTCAACTATATATTTTTGTTATTACTCTTTTAAATAATACATTTATTGTTTGAAAAGAGTAAAAAGCAGACGAATATAGAATGACCCAAATCGACCGGAACTGTTCCATTTGGAGCTGTATTTGCCACTTTTAATGTATGGGAGGTGATATGCACACAACAAAAGTGGTCCATACACAACAGATACAATTAGTATAGTGCACCATGTACATGTATGTTTGCATTAAAGTGTTGTGCTTGAAGAACGTTATTGTGTATATACCACTTCCTTTAATGTATAGGTTAAATTCCCTCATGTACTACTAGTTAGCTACACATTTTTTCTCTTTCTTAGTTTACTTCATTAAGTAATAGTAGATAGGATTCACGCTATCTATAAGTGACTTTCAATTGTAGTATGTAGCAGCAATGATTAGCCTGTTTGGAGATGCCACTGATCGCCTATGCAAAAAACTTGATGCTGCTGCATACAATGGAGAGGATGTAGAGATGGAATCACTTTTTTCACGTTTGACATTAGATATTATTGGGAAAGCAGTATTTAATTATGATTTTGATTCATTGACCACGGATAATGGTATCGTGGAGGTATGTTGAACTTTAATTTAGGTAGATTTTTCCTTTATCTTTTCTTTGATTTTTTGCTCATGTGAAATGATTGTCTTAGACCAGGCAGTATACACAGTATTGAGAGAAGCAGAGGATCGAAGTGTATCCCCTATTCCAACGTGGGAGATTCCAATATGGAAAGATATCTCACCGAGACAGAAGAAGGTTAATGGAGCCCTTAAGCTAATCAACACAACCCTGGATGATCTAATTGCAATTTGCAAGGTGAAGCTTCTAATGATTTCCGTTATTGTGGGGACATTAGTGGGTTGAGTGGGCTGGGTAAATGGTCAACATGGATAAATTTTCCAAAATGGCCCAGATCAGGTTAGGATAATTGTATGAATAATATACTAAATTGTGATTAAGAAGCTGTTATTATAATATTAATCCATGTATTTCTTTATATTATGGTAAAATAATGATTCAAATGGGTCTAGTTGGTTAAGTATCATGTTTAAAACGTTTCACTGAAAATGCGTAATGTTCTTAGGATGGTTCAAGTTGGTTGGGTTGGGTTGGGTTGACTCTCTAACACTTATGATTAAAAAGCTATATTATAGAATAATGATCTGATAATCTTCGAATAGAAGTAATTTGAGCGGTTGTAAATAATTGGATATATTTCAGGCAAGTGTTAATTTGTTTTTGTTTAGCTATGTTTTAGATGAATCGTGATGTTGATTAGATATGTTAGAATATCAGTTAATTGTCTTAAATGCCCCTCATATTGGAATCATTTTGGTTCAAAACAAAATTCTCTTATTATAGTAATTCTATAAGTTTATTTAGAATGGAAATGTAGTAAATTTATGGGTTACAAATTTAATGGAATCATAAAGAACTCACCCATTCCAAAGTTGAAAGAATCTCGTTTGACTTTGATTGTATTTTATATTCACTGTAATTGGAGAACCAGTGATTTTGATTGCATTTGATATTTCAACATTATTTCGTCTTATGTACATCTATATTCAGAGGATGGTTGATGAAGAAGATGTAGATTTTAATGAGGAGTACATGAACGAAAATGATCCAAGTATTCTCCATTTCCTGTTGGCGTCAGGAGACAATGTATGATTTATTTATCGTCTTGGTTTAAGGTGGCATTTGGGTGGGATGGTCAGGACACGGGACTCGTTCAGGTCAAAGCAAGTATTTTTGTGGTTGGGTCAGGCTAGTGTAAACAGTTTTTGGCCTGTTATTTTTGCAATAGAAATACATTTATATCTATATCTATACTTCTATACTTCATAATAAAAATTATCACACCCCACGATTATAATATGTGTTACACAATAGTTACATATGAAAGTACTAAATTGCCCTTAATAAACACCCACTATGGAAAGAGTTTTTATAAATTACCAAATTTGCCCTTAATGAATTAATTTACACTTTAAACCCTTATTTAATAATCAACACTTTAAGCCCTTATCTTCTAAAATATTCAGCACCACCAATAGTACCGTCACCGACACCACTAGACCGCTGTCCCCGCCACTGCCGCCACATTGCGCGGGTACCATGCTAGTTTTTTTAATCTTTTGATCCATCTGGCCCGTTTTCCTTACAACTGTTGTTTCTTAAGTTTTACCCATTTGACCCATAAGAAATCAAGCATAACCCAAATCATCGTATTCATAAGTCAGAGGGTCGGAATTTGCCGCCTCTAACCAATTTCGTGGTTGATAGTTGTAAATTGTAATCTATTGTATTTGTAATGTGTAGGTATCGAGCAAGCAACTTCGGGATGATTTGATGACAATGCTTATTGCAGGACATGAGACGACTGCTGCAGTATTGACATGGACCTTTTATCTTCTTTCCAAGGTACCTCAATACTACTTCTGTTCTGAAGAGTCCTGCATGGATTCTTTTTGAAATTTCATGTGGGATCACGCAATAAGTTCATTTTTATCTTTTATAAAAATTCTTATTTATCATGTCTCTTCTAGTCTCCTCCTTTATTTACATTTAAATAAGCATGCAAGAGAGTACATCTAATGTTGTTTCTAGCATTGTGATTATGGCTACTTTGCTTATGTTGCAGGAACCTAGTGTCATGTCCAAGCTTCAAAATGAGGTTAGTTGGCAAATAGATTGTGGTTAGCAGTGACAAGTCTGATCCATTGACTTTTGAATGGCTCGATGCGAGTTCTATGTTATATTCAATGGGTCAAATGGGTAAAATAATGCATTAATCCTCATAAGCCATTTTATTTATAAAAAACTGGATAGATTATGATTTTAATAAAATTGTTGTAATCATATTTAGACAGTAGTTATTTATGAATTTATTTTTAGTTGGTGGCCAAAAGGTGTTTGATAAACATTCTAACCTGTCTCCAAACTTTACCATTTTAACTAGAAGCTGTTTTGACCTGTTAATCAATCTGACCATCTTACCTTCTCTGTTGGTGATCACTCCCTCTCAAGGGCCGGAGGATGCTCACAATATAGAAATCTAAACCTCAATTCAGTTATTGAATACAAAACATTGAATTTTGACTAACTGATGACATGCTTGTCAGGTTGATGCAGTTCTAGGTGATAGATTTCCAACGATGGAAGACATGAAGAAACTTAAATATACAACTCGAGTGATTAATGAAGTAAAGAACAATTATATGTTGGTGACTGAAGCATACATGATTAGTGTTGTTCCCTAACATTCTATTAATATTGATTGCAGTCCTTGAGGCTCTACCCACAACCACCTGTTTTGATACGCCGTTCCCTCGAAGATGATGTCCTTGACAAGTATCCAATTAAAAGGTTTTACTTACGTAACTTGGTTTCCTTACGCATGTGCCTATCCCTTATTTAAGTTATGTAACTTGGTTCTCTTTGTTCTTTTCCATGTCAAATGTGTAATACTTACTATTAACAGAGCCAGAAAATTATTGAGGGGCAAAATGTACAGGCTGATAATTATCTCCCTGCAGGCAGTTTTATCACATTATCACCTGATTTTTTTATATAAAAGGTGTTAAACTTAGAGTATTAACTGCTGCAATCTACGGGATGCGGACCCACTAACTCCACTGAGTCCCACCTTTGTTTATGTTTTTTTTGTTACACTTTTTCGGAGATGTCAAAATGGGTTATTTTTTGTATAGGTATCGGGTTGAAACAGGTGAAATGGTTAGCAGTTTTGCTCCATAGTTCTACATATCTTAAGCTATTTTCATACCCGTTTAATTTGCTAGAGATTAATAAATAACTCTAATTAACTGATTTACTAGTAAATGAGTCGGAGTCCACCTTTGATATTAAGGCCTTTGCAAGATCAAGTTTCTAATAATTCTTATTTGTATGTTGATAGGGGTGAAGACTTCTTCATCTCTGTTTGGAATCTTCATCGCTCTCCTACACATTGGGTAGATGCAGATAAGTTTAATCCCGAAAGATGGCCTTTAGACGGACCAAATCCCAACGAGAGCAACCAAAACTTCAGGTACATTTGTGTTTGTAGAACGTTAGTTATTGCATTTAAGTTTATTCTAAGAAAAAACAATAAGTATAATGATTGTTTCTTTCATGTTCTTGCACTAGCATGCTTCACAATAAAAAGAAAACTTCAGCTATAAAATCTTCAAGCTCACGCAATAATATCAATCAGATTCTTTTTGTCTTAGTATTATTAAGCTGATTAACAAACTTTATTTAGGTGTAAAAATTGAAAGGTCATAATTTGTGAACTCAAACAATACCATCAACTAGTGAGTATATAGAATGGAGAGATTCCTCTTTAACTGAACTGAAGTTATATGGCTGTAAGAGTTGAAGTATTCATTCGGAAAATTCTTTTGTTGAGGGATGCTCACTTTGTTGATGCTTAAGTATGATTATGTCGACAAAATGAGTCATTTCATACGTTGATAACTGTTTCAGTTACTTGCCTTTTGGTGGTGGACCAAGGAAATGCGTTGGTGACATGTTTGCTTCGTTTGAGGTAAGCTTCATAATAACTACGACCAATTATCTATGCCCTTCCTCAGCTAGTCATTATGCTTTAAAATTTCTGAGTGTCGTATGAAAGTAAAGTCTAAGCCCTTTTTTTTCATATAAACTTATGTTCGCAGGCGATAGTAGCAGTTGCGATGCTTGTTCGTAGATTTAACTTCCAAATGGCATTGGGAGCTCCGCCAGTAAGTCAATTTTTTCTTTGTTATATAAAATCTGATTCCCTCCCAATAAAATTAAGTGCATTTAAACAAGTTACATCATTATATGATCAAGTTACATCATTATATGATAATATCTTATAAGTACCATGGTTATAAAAGAAGTCCGCTTTGACCTTAAAGTTAGATGGACTATTCACATGAATATATAGCGTAATTGTGTTGCAAAATAGACGCATTACGCTACAGTAAAAATGAAAAAGAAATGTTTGTTGGGGGGGGTGGGGGGTGGGGGGGGTGGTTTGGAAACAAATGAAAAATGTGTGATCGTCTTTGGCATCGCATAAATTTTTTTGTTTTTGGGGGGCTGTTATAAGTTTGTAACTAATAGAGCTGACAGTTTTGATCAACTTGCTTATCAATTGATATATCTGGGTTGTGATTGACCTTAAACATGTCAAATGGTTGAAACAAGTTAAACGTCGCTCAAAGTCATTATTTAATGCATACAAACCTCCCAAATCAATTTTTTCAAAGCTGTAACTGTAACTGCAACTGTATATTGTTGCATAAATCCTTATTAATTAATCCAGCATGTTTTGACCTAAAAGTGATGCATTTCATCCCCACCTGTTTAAACACGATACTCAAACTGCCATCTTGCCATTCCATAATCATTCATATGTAAACAAAAAAGAAAAAGAAAAAAAAAAGGTAATTGGATGGGAACCTCCTGATCCCATGATCATTCATGTGTGGACACAATACCTTACGGAAGCAAAAAACTGTTTCTTTCTTAGGTTAAAATGACGACTGGGGCAACAATTCACACAACAGAAGGTTTAAACATGACAGTAACACGGAGAATGAAGCCTCCAATTGTCCCAACCCTGGAGACCCAAAGTTTGGGAAACACAGAATCCTCCATAAACATTTCTGAAGCTGATCCAGTTGTCAGTTGAAATATGTTATTCTTTCAATTTACATACACCATCTGATACGGAACAAGAAGAAAAAGGGGGAAAAAAAACTATAATATAGCAATTCCATATTTATAATGCCACTAAATGAATGCACTTCTAATACATATTGCGGTAGAATGGTTTGGTTATAATGGGTGAGATTTCTGCAAGTGATACCATATCTCTAACCATTCAGCTGCGTAAACTTGACACGTTCATTGGCAATGGTGTTAAAGTAAATGCAGGATTCTGTTTATGAACCTTGGTTTGTACTGTAGTTCAAGTATAATTCGACTTAAAATTCACCAGGGTAAACTATACCCAAAAAAAGTATAATTCGACTCTATTTTGGAAGGCTAAATGGACAATTTCATATATTCAGACATCTATGTTCACTCTTCGAAGAATCTTAATGAAATTTCAATGGCGCTCTAGACGACAAATGTAATAGATATTATGATTTGATGTCTCAAGGACCTCAATATACTGTCATACACAGAAAGTTACAAGAGATATTATTTCGCTCAACACTTTGTGTCGCGATTCGATAGCAGTGGTCTAGAATACGTTGTCTTAACGGGGTCCGCCCTAAAGAGCTCTCTCGAAGTAGAAATGCCTATTTCAAATACCTGATGGGGGAAATTCCCCTACTAATTTGCCCGAAGGCACGACAATTAATAGGGATAAATCTTGCCCCCTCAGACTTGAACATGGATAATTGGGTATACCCAAGCCAAGATTTCATAAAGGGACTTAATTTCTATGTCCCTTAAGGCTTAAACACAAGACCTCATGCAAGGGGAATGATCTTTCAACCATTGAGCTAAGGCTCAAAGACTCTTCATCGCCTTCGACTACCGCCACCACAACCACTTTCTACCTATTACTCTCAATTTTCAACCACCATTGCCACTGTACATCTATTCATCGCCTTTAACTACCACCACCACAACCACTTTCCACCATTGTCACCACACCACCATTGTTTGACCACCGTCGTCATTGTACTTCCTTTCATCTTTGGTTTTCCGCCACCTATCACCACCACCACACCTCTGTATAAATAAGTGTGAAGACCTGGATATAGATATAGATCTCATATTTGTAAACTTTATCTATATGATTATCTGAGCTTTGTAGACTCCTAGATCTATAGATATACAAAAAGAAACCGACCCAGATCCAAAAGCAATAAATTCATAAATTTCGATTTGAGCCATGTATATAAAAAGGTTAGATGATGATCAAGAATTTGTTGGTTTACGAAGTTAAAATGGTGTTATGTGTATGAAAAAATGAAACTTAGGTTGGAATGTGGGTTCCACCAATAGACTAATTTTTTTTGTCTTCAAAGAAACAAAAAAATAATAATAAAAAAACAAACAAAAGATTGGACAAGGTTAGTCGAAGACCATTCTATATTTTTAAATAAAGAGGGTGTGTATGGAGTACATCTTTACTTCGGCATTACTCTCACATGGACAAAAAACGTCTATCAATTTCACCCCAACTTTCATAAACCAAATTCACAACAATACAAATTCAATATCGGACAAAAATACCATCAATGAAAAACTTTTATTGCCGTCCAACAATTTGTGCTTTAAAGAATATACATTTGGCTCTATAGGTCAATATTTTGCTTGATCATTGTGCATCTTCCTACCTATAAAAGAAGGAAGGGTTATTTTATAATTCCTTTTGTGTCATTTAATTACCTTAATCCTACCATTCATTTTATCCTTTAACAAAATTTAAGTCCTTGCTTTTTATTTCTAAATTGCAATTAGCTCCTCAAATAAAGAAAGATAACAAGTAAAATTACCAATCGCCTTTCAATTGCATTTGTTTCCCCTGCTTTATCATTCCCTCCAAATTTTACATTACCCACCCAATGGAGAGAGGTTACTCTTTGTTGTCATGAACATCAACAACTAAGCCATTATGAACTATTTGAAGGGATAAAACAATCATTTTGCAGGTTGAATTTATTGGCTACTCTTTTAAAACAAAAACATTCTAAAGCCCATGTATTAACATGGGTCATATAATCTAGTAAGTTATGACTTTGATTCAAAATCCAACAATTTCTTACCACTTTGATTATCTTAATAAAAAATTTCAATCGTATTTAGATACGTTTAAAGATTGATGAAAATTTAAGATGAAGAAAACTCAACCCTTTTCAAATGTGAATGCAATGTATTGTGGTGGTTGGTGAATGAGGTGGTGACAGTACTTGGTGAATTAAAAGTATATATATATATATATGATAAAGTTAATTTTAGTACATAGGGAAAAAAAGTACCAGCGAACACTCTCCAGCCGTCCGATCAAAGATCTTAACGGCTCAGAACTTCCTTCTTCCTCCTTTTCCGGCCAGCAACCTGCTTCTTCTCCGGCGAGATTGCCGCCGCTAGCTACCACCTCTTTCTTCTCCGGCGAGACAACCACCGCCACCACCATCATCTCCGATCATCCCAACCACAACGCCAACGCCGGCAGCAAGGGCTTCACCCGTACCGTAGCAAACCGTCACCATCTCTTGGATTGCCGCCCATCAAATCCATACGATTCCCATATGGGTCCTTTGACGGCCAGTTTAGAACGGATGAGGGCCACTGGCCCGTACCGTATCCACCTGAAAACGAACCTGATTCTCGCCGGAAAGTCGGCGGAGATGATTGTAACAACCCTCAATTTTCAACTAGGACAATTTACTTAGATTAGATTTATCTAAGTATCTATCCCTAGAGGTTTATTAAGGGAATTGACCTTCTAGACATTTAAGGCACAATGATAATTGCCTTCTAGTTCAATGGAATGCTTAAAAATAGCTAGTCATCTTAGAAATGCCTTATAAACTCTAATTGAATAATCAAAGTCAATCTCAAAGAAACGATGATCTTGAATTAATGCGTACACTATCTACCAAGATAGAATTCAAGTATCCCAATTAATCCAACAACCCAAATAATAATAATAAGCATTTGGAGTTTATAATAATATGACATATGTAATTATGTACACATATAATACAACAAATATTAATAAAAGACATATATATGCATGGTTATATAAATGAGTTCATAAAAAAATTACATATATAAAACACACCACATGCATACATATCAACTAACCAATAGGCAAGCAACTAGTTCTTACACTTTTTACGCCTTACCCTCATGTGTACACTCTAGCCTTACATATATATATACACACCCATAAATATATAAATACATATATATACATGGCATGAGCATGCATCTAGCCTTCTATCCATCCAAGTGCATCACCAAGCACCACCACCAAACCATGGTTAGTCTTTTACTACTCTTGTCAACCAATGAGCAAACACCTAGCCCACTTTCTCCCCCTCCCTTTCTTTTGAACGGCTACACACACACACACACTTCACTCTTTTACTCTCATTTCTCTCAAACACAACACATACACACATATTTCCTCTTACAGTTCTCTCTCTCTCACACACACCCTCCACCTTCTCTCTCTCTCTTGTTCTCTCTTCTCGTGGACAGCAAAAATAAGGCAGAAAAATGCTTTTGAACACCCCAAAAACAATCAATAAACATCATCTTTGCAACTCCTTGTCGTAACAAATATATACCATAATCAACCCCACATAAAATAGATGATATTGGAGCTCAAGAAGGCTGTCAAAACAGCTCCTATAGCTGCTGATTTCGGGCCACATACAAGCCAAAATGGAGGTTCAAATCTTTAACCTATCAATTATAATAATAAGGGTTTTAGGCTAGATTATTAAAGGGTTAATTCAAATAAGGTTTAAGGGTTATTCCAAGCTTGGATTAAGGGTTATATGGAGTCTAGAAAGCCATGAAAATCTGCACCTTTTCTTCATCAAAACCAAGTTCATCAAGGGTATAAACCTCTATCTCTTTGTTTAATCTATCATGTTATTGTATGTACTAAAAAATCTTTATCAAAAACTATGTTTTTCTTTGATTTTCTTCTTCAAAATACACTTAATGAGGACATGTTGATAGAATCTTTTCTTTCATGCTATTGCATGTCAAGATCTAGAGGAAAGATTCAAGGATTCAACTCAAATAAGATCCAAAAGTGATTATTCATAAGAAAGCTTTTAAACTAGTTGTTGAATCTTCATAAAAATCGATTTGTGTTGATATAGATGGAACTTATTTTTTGTGATTTTCATAAATGAACTTATTTTTGTGTTGTATAAAAGATTTGTTAATAGATTTGTTCATAAAATGGTTAGCATTCACTTTTTTTGATGATTTTTGTAAGAACTATATCATTGTTGATTAAGTATCGTATAAAATCAGTTTAAGGTGATGAAGAATGATCTTGAAATTTTTGAAATCAGTAAATATTGATGTTAAAGAACTACAAAATAAAGTATCAATCTTGTAGTGATGAATTTAAGTGTTAATTAAGCTAGAAAGGTCATTGGTGGGTTGAAATGACCAAGGACAAATCTGACAGAAACCATTTTCTGTCTTAAATCGGATAAACTGAACGTGTGAGGGCAGATTCAAGAAAAACTTTCAAAATAGAAGTTGTATATAAATGAGTTAAGTTTAACCTCCAACTGGAATTACTCAAAAACGCTGTACCAAACGAAAGATATTATTTTTCTACTGAAACTGGTCAAAACTGTAATTTTGTATGAATATTTTCTAAACTTTAACAATTTTTATCTCCTAATCCATAAGGTTCCAGGAGGTCATACTTGGTAAAAAGTAATTTCAATGTGTCGTGAACTTAAAATAAAATCATGGTATTTTTTAACAATCAGAACGTCGAGAACTTTTATACAATTTCTGATGTCGCAAGCAGTGCCCATTTGGGACAGTTTGTGTTTGGATAATTTTTAAGGACACCAAAAATCATCTAAAAATTCATCAAAAATTCACAAAAATACTAGATACATATAAGTCACTGTGTAAAAATCATGAAGGTCCAAATAATTCGGATTGGGCCCCAAAAATAGTAGCCAACATTTCATAAAAATCTGAATTTAAAAACAGAAAATTTGAAAGGAAACTAACCATATGTATACTGGGCTAAAAGATGCACTAAAGACCATAATGGGCTACCGGCCCAAACACTAAACCCAAAGAACCATAAATCAGTAGGCCCACTTGGCCCAACAAACCATAAAGTCCAATAACCAATATAACCCATTAAGCACATAACCCAACTAAGGTTAAGCCCAATAACTAAATTAAGCCCAAGTCACTTAAAAACCCATCACATTTTGGCCCAATTGATAATGGCCCATAACACTTAAACGAATTTCATAAGATAAGTGTAATCAAAAATAAAACAAAGATAATTAAGTGAGATAGACATAAGTAATTACATTAACCAAGCTATATATTGATATCACAATTGCTAATTCGCGCTAAAATCGGTTACACAACAAATGATGAATAAGGATAACATAACTTAATATGGCATTTCTATATGATAACCTAATATATCAAGTGAAACCACAAATGAAGCTAAGTTGCCAAAAATCTAACAACTTATAACTACGCATGTAATGAAAGTAACCTTTTACACCATCAATCTCTACAACCAAAACGATGTGAGTGTTACCAATATACTTGGATCCCACAATTGATAGCAACATAATGAAAATGATATTTCTAAGTGATGGCTTAAGATAGTAACTTACGTATATTAGTCCTATCGTAGGGATAGTCTTGGCTTGAAATATGATGGAGGAACATAATGGATATATGGTCAAGGAAGCTATAGATGGGAAGTACCCATTTTGGATAGATGAGTATAATATGCGACATATCAAGGTGAGTCATAGCCCCCTTTCAAACTATTTTATGTGTTTAACTATTGGGGTGAAAAACATGATATAAATATGAAATTGCTTTTATACACATAATATATGAAATGATTCTTGATAACATGACTTTAAAATGAAATTGTTTCGTATGTTCAATGTGGTAAATGTTTTATGATGAGCTTGAGTTCTGTCAACCCGTTTTCTTTCAATACACTACTATTTACTCCGAAAATGGTGGCCTGTAGTTAGAGAGTTGCGCAACTAGGTTTCGTCCACCCACCCATAAGTATAACGGTGGAAGATTGGTTGCCTTTGTGATGACCCTCACTTCCAGTCCGACCATAGTGGTGCTCTAGCTACCTTAAATTTAAATGGTCGTCTCCATGGCACGACCCTATTATTATACAACACTTGATTGACAACTTGTGCTATGAAATGAATTATATATATTGTTGGACTTGATAAAATGGTAGTAGTAGTGGCTCAAGCATTTACTCATCAAAGTTTACGTGAATTATGCCCTCATGGCTAAATGAAATTGATATTATTATGTTGAATATTACGAATTGAACATACAGTTTGGGTATTGGACCCTATATGGAATCTTGAAAGTTCTTGAATTTGGTGATAATGGAATATTGATAACCGAATGATTTTGGGTATGATATACGATAAATCGATTGATATATTTTCCCTCATAATGATTTTGATAAATGAGAACTTTATAAGTTACCATGGATTCTTCCAAGTTTTGAAATGACATTATAGTATATGGAAAGCTTGATGGTTTGATATGAGAATTTTGTCGGTCTTATGGTTTGGAAATTTCGAAATGTAACAATTATATACTTTCTAAGTGTTAAAATGGGCATGTACCAAGATTTATATAAAAACCTATGCACTTACCAACTACGTTTTCATAGTTGACACTTTTTCTTCGTGCTTTTCAGGAAATAAGCTTAAGCATTGAGGATTTATATGTTTCATGATTATTTGCATTGCACTTTGGAGTGAAAGATCAAACCTTGTGATAGGCAATGGAATCCACCTTGATCATTGTAGTTTACTATTTCATGTGCTTGTTATTTGGTTTGTGGACTTAATATCCAAGTATGGTGGATGCATTTGTACTTGGAAATTGGTTCACATGTTTGTACATTGTAAATTCTTTTTATCAAATAAAGCTATGGTGAATGTTATTTATAATCCTTTGTTTTGAATACTCGACTTTCTGTATATCTCATTGTTCCGCCTTAGTTAGGGTGTTACAATGATGGCGGTAGTTGTCTTGCCAGAGAAGAAGGAAGAGGTGGGAAGGTCGCCGGAGAAGAAGGAAGAAGGTTGTACTTTTTGTACTTTTTTCCCCCCGTACTACAAATAACCCACCATATATGTATAGGGGGTGGGAATATAAGGCTCTCGGGTATCTAAGCTTAGGTGTGGAACACTCACATATTGTTTTTTTAATCCATAAAAATCATGGGGGCCCATGCATTTATTCATTAAACGTAAGATTCTGGTTGGTTTATCTGGCTATTGCTAATAATATTAATGTAATATAACAAGGTACGTGTCAGTATTATATGATATACGAACCCACGTGTTTCACTTTGTCTCTTAGACTACTCCATTGTTTAAAAAATAAATGTACCATCCCAAACTTTTTATGTCGACCATTGACCATGTTGTTGGTCAACGTTTGCCTTCTGTTAGGGCTCCGTGTTTAACCATAAATATGTTTATGTGATAATGACTATGGTCATTATATATGATTAATGTGCCTTACGTGTTAATGATTAATTTCATTAAATATGTTCAAGTGATGAAAATAATGATAGAATAATAATTAATAAAGTCACAAAGTGGTCCCGATAAGATTTAAGGATCGTTAAGGGTTTCCATATGTGTTAAACGAGTAATTTAGTGACGAAACGAGTTATAAGAAAGTCCAAGGGTCTAGATGTTAAGGTTTGGAAAGTTGGTCCAGCAGATCTTGGGCCATATCACGTTCTATAAACGCTACAATCAGATTATAATGTTAAAACACTTCTCCCTCAAGAACCCTAGAGCCTCTCCTTAAGTTTTATGCGATTTTGGATCAATTCGATGGTGATTCTTCTAGGTTTTTGATCCCTCAACCATCCTTACAGGTAATTCTTTATTCTAAAATCATAGGATAATGGTCTTTGATGGATTTTGTCTACTCATCTCTGGTTTAGGGGTTGGGTATGCTTTAATTGCAATCCGTTTATCGGTTTCAAGTCATTCGTGTGATTAATCGAGTGATAAATGTTTGTAAGTGATACAAGGATTAATTGATGGTTTCTTAATGTTAGTTAAGTCTTAAAAGATGCCTTGAAGTGATCTAGAAAGTTCCAGGTCATGAGGGTTTGAGATGGGAACGAAAGAAACATGAAAATCCCGTTTTTGGAAAATCTGAAGCCAGTGAGGCCTACTTGAATGTGGTGCGACCCACTAAGGGTCAGTTTGGGGGTCAGAAAATGTTCAGTGCGACCAACTGACTTTGTAGTGCGCCCTACTAACTGCAGCTCACCATTTTCGCTCCGTTTAACTTATGTAATGTATGTTTAATGTATAATAGGTTGTCGGGGATACTTAGCAAGCACTATAAGATACTCTTAACTTGTTGGTAAGTTGTACCAAGGTAAGATACACTACTTTGACACGCTGAGGGTTCAACAAAAGCATGATTTTCATATTTTAACTTCCCTAATGAGATCTTGTTTGCTTATGGTATTCGGGGTTATACGGGAGGTAATATGGGCTATGTATATGACTATTGAGGCCTGAAATGCAATCCCAATGATATGTGATGTGATGTTATATTATGAAATGATATGTAATGTCTTGTGACGTATTGAAATGTGCATGATTGTGTGGCTTGTTCATCTAGTTCACTAGACTTTTAAGTTGCCATGACACGTGCACGTTTAATGGCCCAAACGTTAAGATGTATATGTGATAATGTTTAGGTAATATGAATACCTAAACTATATGAGATGTGAAATCGAGCTCGTAATTTAGATGAAAGTGTTAAGCTTAACCCGTACTTGCCCTTGCCCGGCGGGTGCGTAGATGTGGTTGCTCGGGTGGCTCCTTGCAACACGGTCATAGATGTGAAGAGTAATACGGGAGGTCTAACCCACCCTATTTGTCTTGAGCATACGGATTACTCCGGGAATGGCTTGCTATTCCTTAATGACACTGATGGACCGTTGAAAGGCTTATCCATCCAGATTCCCGTTAGGTCTTATGGACCGCCTACACACGAACCTACACCTTATATGATCTGCGTGACTTATGTCACACCTGAAATGATGTTATATGCGATGATGAAAAGATGATTAGGCACGACTAGGATGAACGATCCTACATGTATGATGTTTATGGCTATATGAGATGTTTTGTAATGATATGTGCTTTAATGATGCAATACGACTCTTATATAATGTTTTAATTGGACAAATATTTTTATAACCATGTGTTATCTTACTTAGCTAATTCATTAGCTAACACTTGTTTCTTGAAATGTGTTGTTCCCTCAGGTTTAGAAAGCTTTTAGTGTTGATGAATAAAGAGTGAGGCATAGGTAGATTGCTTGAAGATTGATGTGTAAAAATCGAGTTTAAATTTAAAAACAAGAAATACCCTAGAACCGACTACTACACACTCTCTGGCAGTGGACCCGTTCATATGCAATATAGCTTAATGGTAAGTCAGGATCGAACACATGGAGAGTTTAATGTAGTTTAGAAAAGCTTTAGATTTTAAAGACTCCCGTCACGTTGGATTTGAAAATAGTTAATAAAAATTAGTAATTCCGTAGAACTAAACGAAAAGAGATTGATTTAATATCAAGCTTTATTAAAGATCATCTACCTTGACTCCATGACACTACAAATTCATGTTGCACTTAATTGAACAAACCAATTCAAATATATTGATTAATAACCGAGAACTAAACAAAGACTCACCCTGTACCCGTCAAGTTCGTTACTTTATTCAATTCCCTTAATTAACTAGTTCAATCATAAAAAACTGGCACTACCAACGTTTAATATAATCTACCCAATTAATCAATTTGTTTTGATTATTTAGATAACAATTGTGTCTATTGATTGTACCCAACCCTTAACCCGTTAACTCTTATTAACTATTAAGTATTTTCTACCGTACCCGTTATAGAAACAATTGCTTCTAACCAAGCAATCAAAATAACTTCTAGACAACCTAAGTTACCACTAAGATCATGCAAAAAGTATCCGCAATCAAGAGTTAGATAACAAAGAATTAATAAGCTGAGATCTCGACACAACGTTAAATTACATCAACTTGAATTATAAAAATAGTGCAACCATCATTCAATTGTATCACTTCATCTTAGTAGATGATTAAAGATTTAGCTACTCATGTCAAGATAAATAAAATTAACAATAATCAAATAGATAGAATTCATAATAATAATAATTGTATAGTAATAAAGTATTGCAATAAGCAACTAATAATAATAATAAAAGAGAGAAATAAAAGAGTTCCAACAAATCGTTGGCTTGCGGTTGTTATGTTGAATTCGAAAACTAAGGGGGTGCTTGGTTCAAAACAATTAATGGGAAAGGGAAAGATAATGATAATAGTCAGGAATACAATGGGGATTACTTAGTATTCCATATTCCATTGATATTGCTTGGTATGTTGTTCAAGTATATACATATACATTATATATATATATATTAATTTATTCAATTATAATAAAGCATAATAATAATAATAATAATAATAAGAGAAAATGTCACAAATGATCCCTGTGATTTGGCATTCGGATTGTCAGAACTAAGAGAGATTGGCCTTTCATTCAGGGTAAAGATGTTTCCCAGGATGTTAAGTATTTTATGAAGAGGATTGGCAAGGAATGGATGAGGAAGGAACTGATGGAGATGGAGATGGAGCTGGGCTTAAGGACTTCTCTTACTACTTCATCATCTCCAGGTGTAAAGAGGAAGGCCACTGAAGAGCCATCTGAGCATGCTGTAAAGAAAATGGCCTGATTCTGATATTGTACTTGTATTTTTTTTTCCTCCAGTTGATGTCTGTAAATATAAGTTGCAATTCCTATTTTTCACAAGTACTTATCCAGATTAAGTTTAGAAATTAAAATGTATAAACTGGGAACACTGATGATCTATAAAGTGGCTCTCCAGTAATTCAAATTAGACTTAGTCAAATTTTTTCAAGGATTTCTCAAGCACAAACTTGTATAGATAAGAGCTTGAAAATCCTTGCATAATTTCTAAACAAATAGGGGGAATTTGTTAGGTCCAGATTTACTGGACTCGCTCCAAACGTAACTACTGGAGCCCTCTGAAGATTTGTCCAGAAATTATGTGAAGACCAGTGAACAACTTACTTGTACAGGAATCTGGATTCCACCAGATTTGTTCACTGGACTTCACTCCAGTCAAGATCTTTCTACTGAAGAACACTGAAGTCTGAAGAAAGAAGTCTGACAAATAGCGGAGCTCACTGGAAGACTTACCAGATCTCCTGACTGGAGTCCTTATCAGTGTTCTAGACCTTACAAGTCTGAACACTGATTATGAGGAATTGACTTTATGCCTTTACATGCCTTTACCCGGACAATCTATTTGTCCTTTGTTAAAAGCCTTACACGCATGTAAAGGTGGTTGATTAATTAGAAGACAAGTCACTATCATGTGACTTTATTCTTGTATTTTAATCAATGCATTTAAGGAATTAAAGTAATTTCCTTAAATACATGTAACCATATTTGTACGGCAAAAAAAATATTATATTTATTCTTTTTGCCTATAAATACCAAGTCACTTCCTCGTCCAAATTACATACTTTTGCAATTTGGTGCCTTTGCTCAAATACTCTCGATCTAAACAGTTATACTTCACAACTTTAAGTATTTCGATCAAGGAGTTTATTTAGCAAAATTAGATCACTTGTAATTCATAGGTTGTTTAGATACTTACTTTGTAATATCTTGTTCAGCAACAACCTTGTATTTTATTTAACATCAATAAATAAAATACACTTGAAAATTACATAGTGTCTCACCATTTACTTTACTTGCTTATCTTTATATTGCTTAAGTATGTATTACGTTATATATATTCTTGCATTTATATTTATCGTAATACTAGTCCAATCTAGTGCTTACTTGACGTTTCATACTAGTCCTATCTAGTGATTACTTGACTTATTGTATTCTACACTTGTGGGTTAAACCATCGAGTGAGAGACTTCACAGAAGTTAATGAAAGCATTCAAATTTACACTTCTCAACAAAGTCAACATCTTTTTTATATCTATTAAAGATCAAATGAATAAATACACACAAAAAAAACATAAAAAACCCTTAATTTTTTTATTAATTAAAAGAAGGTTTTTCTTAATTAAAAAAACAGAAGGTTTATTAATTTGTTTATTAATTAAAAAACATAAAAAACCCTTAATAATAATAACAATAATAAGTTAGAGACTTGATTAAGAAAAAATGATACCCTATTTAAAAAAGAAAAAAAAACATGATGATGGAAGAAACAAGAATGTTAACACCACCGGGAAGTGTACGGGTGTAAAAGAAGTAAAGAAGAAAGGAGATAAAGAATAAGATGGAAGGGGAGGATAACTAGATCAAGGGATATTTGTGCATTTTCTGGCAAGAGAGTAAAGGGGGAGGCGACCGGTGCCTTTTACCAGCAACGGTGAGTGATTCCAGCAGGTGGGTTTTTGAAGAAATATGGGATCCTCTCCTATAGATAGGATCACATACATACACAAATATATGTGTGTGTATATATATATATTGAACATATGGATGGATGTATATATAGATGGATGTATGGATTTTATTTTTCTTTCCATAACACTGATATGTGTATTTACACATAGAGTTGTACATTTTAGATTAGAGTTTGTGAAAAATCAAATGAAATTCTTGCAAAAGATTAGAAAATTATGTTAAGGAGATTGTATGTGAGATGTAGCTGTAAAAGGAATATAAAATACAGATACGTACAGGGATGAGCATTTGGACCGAAACCCGTGACCCGCCCGTGCCCGGACCAGCCCGACCCGCCCGGCACCTAGACGGGCCAGTTCTCGGTTCATAACTTTAGTGATTCTCGGTTCTCGGTTCGGGCCGGGTCAAAACCGCGGTTTTGCGGGTTGACCCGATAAAACCCGTGAAACACTGACTTGAGTATATATATATGTATATCGGTAATATATATATGTTCGTATATCACATATACGTGTGTGAATGATATATATCTGAAAAGAAAGAAAAATGAAGGATAGTACATAAGAAATCAAGAAAGGTGTGCTTCATATTTCATAGTCTATTTATATAAATACAGAGAAAGAAAAGTGTGTTGGAAAAGAATGAAAATAGGGTATGAGTTTAAAAGGAATAACTGGAACTTGAAAAGTTGAAATTGTTTACATAACCCTAACATCTATCTATATATATTCATACGAGATGGGTACCCGGGCAATGTTACGGCGGTGGTGGTAACGATGTGGTTATTAATCTAAAAGTAAATGATGTAAATGATAGTGTAGTTATTTTATGGTTAACAGATGTATTTTTTGTAAATAACTTTGTTAAGAATATTATAGAGATTAAGTTTAATAAAGAAGATAGATATTTTGGATAAATATGGGTGTAATATATTTTAGAAATATATTGGATAAATTTAGTGTATGAGTTAATAATGTGTTGAAAAATAAGGGTAGTTTGAGTATTTTAAAGGTAGAGAGTTGAAAAGGGAAATACTAGTTTGTTTATTAATATAGTATAGATATATGTACTAATTTATTTATGACTACTCAATGGATGACAACTATCTTTGACCTATGGCATTGGATGAATACAATTTTGTATGTAAAAAAATAAAACTTGTGGTTGGAATTGGGACAGCAAATAAAAAAATATAATACAATCTATTTATAGTTTCAAAGTCTAACACTCCAACACATTGAGAAACGTACGCACATATTACAAAATCTGAATTTTCAAATCAGTAAACAAAAGGCTTTCATAAACTATAATACTTTTCTTCTTCAAGAGAGAATATACACAGAAAAACATCATCATAATCTTTCTTCCAATCATCTATATATACGAATACATATAATACTATTGAAGTCTTGAATGTACACAGAAACATCATCATAATCTTTTTTCCAATCATCCAAAATTTGGTTCTTACAAATCACACATGTCTACAACAAAAAATGGGCTAACAGGATCCATATATGAATCGTAAAGCAAAATGAAGATCAACCGTCATCATTTTCTTCACCCGAATTTCGGGTCAAACCTTAAAACCGAACCCGACCCGTCAGAATCCAAACCCGAACCGACCCGACCGGGAGGTTCACGGGCCGGGTCACGGTTCCATTTTTTATACAATCGCGGGTCATGGGTCATGTCGGGTCGGGCCGGGTTTTGACCCATGCACATCCCTAGATACGTATGTGCATATATATGTAAATTCTTAATTATAAAAGGGTTTTTTTTATCACATATAGTCCTTATGGTTAGTAAAAAGACGATTATACCCTCACATGTTTTGCACGTGATGGATTTAAACGGTCAAAACTAACAAAAGTTAGTGTCAGGGACCATTAATAATAATAAAAATAATTGTAGTTATATGTGTATAATATTTCATTACATATAAACCGACGTAGTTTTTTATATGAAGTGTGAATGTATACAAAAACAATTAAATCAACTTCTAATTGAAGTGAAAAAAATAAAAGGTTAAAAAGTAAGTTACAGCTGTTTAGAGTAAATGTAGGAAAAGTGTGATCAAATTTTGGAAGAATACGGTTAATAAATTGATTACTTAGTCCATTACCCGCAATTTAGTGGGGAGTAATATATTACTTAATACTGGCCAATGATTACGTAGGTAAAAATAAATCAAGCACCACTAGTGATAATCAATCCTATTACTTACCCCTAATACCACTAGGGATATACTATTTAAACACTCCACTTTCTATTTAGACTTAACCCTAAATGCCACGTGTAAAAGTGGGGCTTCAATATTATTTTAATTTAGCACAATATGGGCCTGCTTTTTTGCATGTTATTTTAAAACCCATTTTGATGCTAGAAATCCTAGAATACTTTCCAAATTACATATATTCTATACGTGACTAATTAAAGTTTTAGGATAAGTATGTGTTACGCTCTCACTTATAGTGAGAATTGTTTCTATATTTACAAAATGTTTATTTTTAATAATGAGAATACGTTACGGCAGTGAGATGGTGGGGTGATAGGTCATAAGTGCGATAGCCAAATGTCTTAACCGTACGGGTTCCGCCCTCAGATTTAAAAATTCGTCGAAAGTATATCGAATGACATATAATTTTCATAATTTATCGATGTACGGTTTTTTGAGATAAAAGATTTTGAAATAGTTAGAGGAATAAAATGATTTATAGAAGAGAGAGAAAAAAAAATGATTAGTTGAGATTTGAGGAGAGAGAGAAAAACTGAGTGGTTAAGATTTAATGTTGAATGTTGAAAAGTTGAAAGTTCAAAAGTGGATTGTTTTATAATATAGCATAGATCCTTCCTTTTACTAGTCTTCTCGGCTGGAATCAAAAAAGATTCTCCGCTCTGCTCAGTATATATTTACATAATGTATATTTTTAATAACAAACATAGTTATACACATATGTGTAAGTAGAATACAAGCATGGTACCCGCGCAATGCAGCGGCGAGTCGACGATGACGATGGTGTGATAGTGGCGACGGATGGTGATAGTGGTGGCGGCACTAATTGGTGTAGGTAAATGTATTTGATCTAAAGGAGGTTAGTAGAGATATTTTATAATATAAGAGACTAATGATGTAATTTAATATTAAGAATTGATGTTGATTTATTACATTAAGTTGATGATGATTTAATTCATTAAGGGTATTTTGATCAATTCACATGTCCTATTTTTATAAACTTTTAACATGGCCCTATAATTTTTATATATAGTATAGATAAATTTATCAACTCCTAAATACATTCTTATACAAATAAAATCCTTAGATGAGTATCATCTTTAATTTGGAACCATTAGATTATATTTAATTATTTCATCTTTATTAAATGAAAATATTAATACTTAACTTTATATAACTAGCATGATACACGCGCAATGCGATAACGGTACCAACGACGGCAGTTTAGTGATGTCGGTGACGGGTTTTGATGGCATCGACAATCTATCATATAACATAATAAAAAGTGGTGTTCAATCCATTGCTTATTATACTATATCATTATATCACCATGGTAAAGTCCTAGTTACACGTGAGGTTGTTGATTTTACATAGGAGTGTTCAAAGCTATACGTATCCGAATCCGTTATCCGAATATCCGATCCGATCTTATCTGAAAAGTCGGATATCTGAAATTTCGGATATCTGAACTTCTAATATCCGGAATTTCGGATTCTGATAGTGATTTTTGAAAAACTTTGTTTTTCAAAAATAAATTCAATATTTTAGTACTTTATATCCAAAAGTACCTGATTTTATCCGAAACTATCTGAGAAATTTATAGTTTATATCCGAAAATATCTATAAAAAACATATATATATTTCTTAAAATTTGAATATCCGAAATTTCGGATATATGTTCGAATATTGAAATCCACTATCCGAAATTTCAGATAGTTCAAACTTCGGATATCCAACTTTGAACACCCTTAGTTTTACATGTCATATAGCATAGCTATGATGATGTATTTTTATAGATAATATAAATTTAAATTAATACAAGTTGTGATCCTGATTGTGGACACTTGTTATGATTTAATTAGATGATCTGATTTCTTACTAATAATATATATTAGATGGTAAAAATGCATTGACCAAATATATAAAAACAAATATAGTAAATGTCTATATATTTTTAGACCATCTACGTAATTTTCTTATATATACTTATGGACTTTTGACAAGTGAGTAGTCATATTTTTGTTTCATTACATTAAGTAGGGTATTTTTTCAAAAACATTATAGCAAAATATTGAAAATAGGTCGGATTATTTATTTTGTGGGTCGTCATTTGGGTTAACCCGAATAACCCAAATATTTTATTTGGGTTACCCAAAATCCGAGCCAAAAGATCCAAACCCGAACAACCTAAAATTTGAATAGCCTATAAAGGCTTGTGTATTTTAAATTTCATTTGCTACTTGCAACTAGATTTGTGGGAAAAAATAAAAATCTAAAACCAACAACCTCACATGTGTAACTAAGACTTTACCATGGTGATATAATGATATGATATTAGAAGCAATGGGTTGAACATCTTTTTTTTTTATTATATTATACGAGAGTAAGTATCCGCACTTTGCGGCGGTGAGATGGTGTGATTGATATGTCATAAAGTGTGATAGGTCGTAGAGTGTGATCAAATGCCTTAACCGTACGTGTTCCGTCCTCAGATTTAAAAATTCATCAAAAGTATATCGAATGACATCTCTAATGAGAGAACATGAAATGATTTATGGGGGAGAAAAAAAATGATTGGTTAAGACTTTTGAGGAAAGAGAAAGGGTATTATAGTTATTTTAGATAAATATAAAATAGATGAGAGGGGTATTTTTAGGAACTATTTAAAATCAATATTGAAAATTTAAGTTTAATGTTAGAAAATGTGAAAAAATTTGCAGCACACACTTATCCTAAAATGATTTATTTTTGATATCTTAGCCACGTACAAAAAGGATATAATTAACTAGTAAAGCATCCTAGCACTAGATGAGTTAGCCCAATTGGCATTGAAGGGAAACTGTGAGCCAGTGCGTCTTGAGTTCGAAACTTTGCAGTGGCAATTAATTTTTGATAATTATATGTTTGTTCAAAACCATTTAAAAAAGAATCCCCATATTGGAAGACACGTGTCAATACCTAAGTGACTAGGTTGGATTTTCATTGTTCATTTAGATTCTTTCGGTGTCCAAATAGAACTTCCCTACCACTAACCAAGCATGCCCTAAATTGAAATCTTTATTTGCGGCTGCGGCTTCGAACCAATCCCAAACCCTTTGCCAATTAATTCTCGTACTCCTTTGGCGGCTACCTCACGCCCTCCTCTCGAACCGACCACACCAAAAACTCCTAGTAATTGTATCTCACGTCCCCTCGTACTCCTCGTAATTCGTAACTCCCCCTCCCTTCTAACTTACATACAAAATTAATCGTCTACCAATATATAATGTACTAGATTATGAACCCGCGTAATACGCGAGAAAACACATTAAACAATATATCAAAAGTTATGATGCATGCTAATACATATAGTTTATCGTTGATCTTTATTATATAAAGTTGTGTCATTGTGTATTCTCGTGTAGTTTGATACGGAGTAATTGATAATATCATGATAAATGGTAATATTATTTCAACAATTAAAAGCGACAAATATAAGAAGTTTAAGAAGTTAAATTCATAATGTTACATTATGAGATATTGTAAGTTGTATTAATTAAAATATATATTGTTAATTGATTCACAGCTAATGAAAGTTAGCCCGAATAGGAGTTGTATTACTCAACAATTCAAAAGCTCGGGCGGAATACTTCTTCTGCGAAGAGTCTATAGACTACACATAGGGATGTGCAAATGGCCCGACCCGCGAAAACCCAGCCCGGCCCGCAACCTGCGAATGCATGAAAATCGAAACCGTGACCCAGCCCGTGAAGGTCCGGGCCGGTTCGGGTACGGGCGGGTCGCGGGCGGGTTACAGGTTTCCTTCACTTTTTTTTGGTTTTTGCCTTCACTCGACCCAGCCCGACCCGACCCACGTGACCCGTGACCCGCGAAAACCAAAAATGCGTGACCCGTGACCCGGCCCGTTTGGGCTTCGGCCGGGCCGGGTCGGTTCGGGCCGGTTCCGGGTCGGGCGCGGGTCAACGGTTTTTTTCTCATCCTTAAACAGACGTAATCAAATAATTATTTTCAAGATCAATCTAATATTTTAGAAAAGGGAGACAAAACAGTGGTGCCAATTTATCATTTTATGCTTTGGTTCATTGGTCATATCACATTTTTAACAAACATGAATCACAGAGAATCTAAAATAACTGGCTCTTATCGATTAACACCTATACATCTTAATTACATAAATGTGATAATAAATAAGGACATATACAGCTAGTTGTATTCTTTGTCTATCGGAAAAAACCAATATGGTCAAAAAATAAAATAAAATTTAAGCATATTTTGCAGAGATATAAACAAAACCTTCATGTTATCTACTACAATTACTCAACTTGTGCCTCCTCTATCATGTGAAGATAGTTCTTGGAATGATAGAAGCTTGGTACCGTATTCTCTATCAACAACAACCTGCAACTCAAAATATTGACATCAAGTCAATTACGTATTAAGTTGGATGAGGATGAAAAACAATCATGATGAGTTTCAACTGTGAAAGTAATAGTTTGATATCATAATTGCAAAGCCCATTTATCGTTCTTATAACATCAAGAAATCTAGTTGTTGCATTGTCTCCCTTTCGTTAAAACACGTGTATACATCCATCATCACATATATAATTCACAATGCTAAAGTTTCTTAAAGCCTGGCCATAATAGAAAGAGTGAGCAAGTTCTAAAGACATACTTGAAGAAAGAACATGTCTCTCGGCATTGGCATCTTCTGGACATTCAACTTGAGTCTTGGCTGAAACAACCCTAATTATTCCACATCAATACTTGAAGAAAGAACATGACTCTCGGCATAATGTTATCTTTTGGACTTCCAACTTGACTCTATACTGAAACAGCCCCAAAAGTATTAGCAATGGCTATTTCCAAAACTACATCTAAGGCACTAACAATGCGTTGCGGCTTTGGAGAAACTTGAAGCCTCATTAAGCATTGATATTAACCCCATAGTTTTATGGAAAAAAAAAGCACCTTATACAGTTAACTTAAGAAATAAAAATATTAGAACATCTTCAATCCATAAGGAGCAAAAATATATTACTGTATTAGATCCAAATGTAAATCGTTAAAGCTAATGAGATAAGCATTGAGACTTTTCTATATACATAAGCTAATGTGATTTCAAAGTGTAGCTAATCTTTTTTGTTTGTGCAGCGGTCCCTGGCCTGTTTTGAGACAAACAATTGCCCTATTTCAACTTGAACCCGATTTCACCCATCAGCTAGTCTACCTGACCCCAACTTACCGGCCTTACTAATATCTACATTGAGGAAGCAAACTTACTGAGCTGAGTTGGAACTTGTGCAATTTTTTGCATGCATTGATTTGTAGAAGTTCTTACTTCTTCACCTTGGAAAGGATCAACTGCTTTCTTTTAGTAAGAGATGGCATGCTTGATGTTCTCCCCTCGTCATATAACTCAGCCTGCTCACACATATTTAATGTTAAATATACTGCCAAGTAACCATATTGTTCTTATATGAAAAATTAAATTCACGTTACAATATGAAGACATGCTCAGCCTCCCAATTTGAATGAACAAATTCAATGCTTGTTCTAGGCAAGCTATGCACTCTACATACAACCACCAATACCAAGAAAAAAGTTTTTTCTACAAAATGAATAATCTTTTTAGATATTTACGACACCATCTATATTCTATTTAATTATTAGGGGACAACAATGATGATACTTACATAAGTGAACTTATGCCTGACCAACATCACTACCACCATTGAAAGCTAAGTTACCTCAGCTTCTTTATCTTCCAGTTTTTGACCTTAAAATGCCTAACTCGATAAACCTCACCCTTCAACCTCTCCCTAAGCTCTAAAAGCTCATTTTTTGACCTTGCAAATTTTCTAATAATCTTAACCACTCCATTCACCAAAGCGAAAATGGCTTTACCACCCATTTCCAGTAAACCCACTTTGACCCGTATAGTCATTATGTCTACCCGAGATAAATTTTGTTGCTTTTCAAACTTCCCATCTACAACCAATTTTTTGCTTAATGTATAATACACAGGAAAATCTCCCCCATTACTAAATACGTAAATTAGCTACAATTTTATAACAGAAGAAGGTAACCAAGAAAAAAAAACAAAGAAAACAAAACCCGACTAGACTTTGTAATAAAAAAAAAGTCCATATTTTTTCTAAATCTATATTACACAAAAAATTCTTCCCCATTACTAATTACTTAAATCAACCAAGAAAAGTTGTTCAACAAAAACAAAAAAATAAAGAAAGTTAATTGATAAATCATATAATTTAGGGATAATGACTTCTGAATGTAAAGAACTATGATAAAATGTTTATTATATGTATTAATCTAACGGAAAGTCTATGTAAAGTAATTAACTTTATTATTTTGTCTAGTTAATGTAACCCATGACCGGCTAATCAAGTAGTCAGTTACCATTTGCTGAATCATTCATATACCCACAAAATCAGGATCCAAGAAATTAAAAGAGGGGTTTTAAACCCTATCGTATTCTCAATCGATCACTTAAAATCACACAAATAGTGTTGGTGGTTTCGAAGGCATAAGTTGCTGATAACAATGGCAACTGTGGACGGTGGTGATGGTTTCGAAAGCAAGATCATAAACTGAACCCAATCACTTTCTTTTGCAAAATGAGGCCATTTTTTGAGAACTTCTTGTTCTCTTACTTGACATGTTCTATACTTCCGATCAGCCGCTCGTTATCTTCTTAATTGGACCTCCATTTCCGGGCTCTAGATATATATACAATACATACATATCTATATCGGAATTTCAAATGCTCGCGATTGTTGGAAGCCTCTGTTGGGTGGTTCAAACTACCATGTCGATTGGATCTCCGATGGTTATGGGTTATTTTTGTTTTGGATTTTAAAAGTAGGCTTTTGATCTAATGAACTTCTTTGACTAAATAATCTTATGCGTATAGATATAAGATAAATTTGTAATTTTGTATGTTATGGAAGGTCAATTTTCTTTTATATATTTTTTCTTCTTGTTATGCGGTTTTTTTGTGATTTCAATTTGCTGGGATTAATTATATTCGTATATGATTTATCAATATTTGTGTAATGTGAGAATTTTTTTGTGTTGTTGGTAAGGTAAATTGTAATGACAGTAATGGGAATTGATGTCTTTGATTTTGATTGATTCTTTGTCATCGGAAAAATCTGGGTCAAAGCTCAAGTTAACATGCCACGTTACAGTAAAAATAAAGAGAATTAAATTTGGTAACTGGTAACTTAGAATAGCCTGTAACATACATTATTAAGACATTTTTTTAAAGTTAATTATATAACATAGACTCCGACTAGATCAATACATAACATAGACATTTTGTTATAGTTCACTACATTCACAGGTTATTATCCCATATAATTTATGTATCAAATCAAGACAGGTAAGGTTTTAGCAAAAAAAAAAAAATTTCAAAATAACAAAACCCTTGAATTGAAATTAAAAATAATGGGCGACCAAAAAAAACCTTAAATTGAAACCCATAATATTATTGAAAATATGTGTGCATATATTTTGTAGATTGAAGAAAAAATTCAAGAAAATGTAAATGGGTTAGTAAAAGAACATACCATGAATTTTCCAAGAATATGATACCACCATATGATACTGAAGGATACAAAGAATGCCCTTAATTCGATTTGAGTTACAAGTTCGATATCTTGATGCATATGATGGATTACTGTTTTGATTACTACTTGTTTTAATAAAGTAGGTATAAGTTTTACAAAGATTGACGAATTAGAAGTTTCAAGAACGTAATTGTTTACATAATAATCATTATTATTATTTATCAATAGTTATAGTTAAATTTAATACTGGAATTGAATATTGAAAGGGTAGTGGTACACATTCAGCGCGTGCAAGTTACAAAGTGAATCTAACAGACAGAAGTTATGATCTTTTTTCATCCAAGGGTTCTAACTTAATCAAAAATAGAATTTAAGTGACTGGTTTATAGTTATTAAGAGATATATAGTGATAGGTCAATTATGTTGACTTAACCCCCAATTTTGGGTTTCCTGCCTGTTGACTTCAAAGTGGACAAGGGCCAAAAGAACAGTGGGCTTAGCCCACTCTTGCTTTCTTTCTCGGCTGAATACACGAACAAAACCACCACCATTTTTTGGACTTATATTATTAGTCCATATTATACGTTGCACATTTAGCCTCGTCTCACAGGTTTATGTCTTGTAAACTCCAATTAACCGAGTCATCGTTTGTGAACATTTATCGTCTTTTCCGCTCCGATCATCATTTTTTTCATAACTAATCTCTATTTAGCCCATTATCGTCATATTCCACTTCATAAACCTATAATCCAATAAAGCACATATATTAAATATAAAAGTATATAAAAATGACAATAATACACATATAAAAGTGGTGATATCGCATAAAATAAATTTATATAAAATATGTGATATCAAAGATGATCATAGTTTACCCATAGTGGTTGCTCGCCTTAGACATTTGCTTTATGTTTAGATAGTAATGACTTGTATTGACAATGTTGTCGGTTGTTTAATGTTGGGCAATCGAGTTTCCATTTGAACTTATTTTGATAATATGGTTAGTAACACAACTAATAAATGAACCAAACAGATTTTGTGGCTTGGACTTTTAAAGTTACTTTCGCTTTCTTTTGATGCCGTTAGGGGAAAATTTTTGAAAATATATATTTTTAAATGACAGGTGTTATAATAAATATATAAATAAATAATTACTTGGAGCCTCAATGTATGTCTCCATATTCTAATTTACCGAGGTAATTTGTTACATTGTTTTTCCTTTTACATATAAGATACATACACTAATTAAGATGGTGACATGCATCTATACATCATTACATCTCATGTATGGAAATGTGATTACTTTACTTTCTACACCCATGAAGTCACAATACCTTGTCTTTTTCAACTTTCTTAATGACATTTTTTTCCTCAAATTTTGATATTACTATATTGTAGCCTAATACCTACAACCCATTGGAAGGGGTATGACCTTAACAACCCCTTATATTTTTATTTTTGGTTTCTTATAACCCTTATGAGAAAATTTAAAAGTCGATTATTATACAAATAACTAGATTGAAGCCAAATATAACCCACTTATGAATGTTTGAGCAATGAGATCTGACTCTATACAAAGTCAAAATAAATGTTGTAGCCTTTATTTATCAAAACAATTGACTATTGTTTTATTTATTGACTATATCTCTTAAATGTGTTTTCTTGGAGATATTTCTTTGACCCCTTCAAAAATAAAAGAAAAATAGAAATGCGGGCATGGTGGAGCTCAACATGGTTCGAGAATAGGGTAGAGTCCTGTTTTTAAGATTAAGATAATAGAAAAGTTCCAAACCTTTACGCATGCACCTCCGTACAAGTGCGGTGGAGGGGTGACTTTTTCTTTCGCAATAAGATCTAGACGATTATCCCTACCTTGCTAACTTACGAGTGTACATCCATCCCCGGTCGAATACAATTTCCTTTTTCTTTCTCTCTGGTAGTCGTTTTCTGAATTGTTGCATCATATTTTATCATCGTTATTGTTAATTTAAATTTGATGTTTTTATTTTCAATTTGACCATAAAAGTACTTTTCATTTGAATTGAATAATATACATTTGTCTTCTATACTATTAACGTGTTTGTTAATTATATTATTATCAAAACATATATGAATTAAGATAAATACATTTTACCATCAATTGTTTTTAAACTTTAGAAAAGATAAGAGTTATTTAAATCTCGTTCTTTGGAATCCAGTAGATCAAGCCTTGAATCTATAAACCGTCAGGAGGATTCCGTTATGTCTCGATGAAACCAAGTTATGGTGATGGTTATGTATTATAATATGTTTTAGCATTGTATGATATCACTGCAATGAACATCTTTTGAACAGTTTTTATCTTTTTGTTAATTACTTTGTATTATGTAGTATAGTTTGGACTCCATTGATCAGTTTGTATTTTTTAATTTTCTAGGAAGTTTGTTTAACAAGTCTGTAATCATATAAGTTGTAGTATGTATTGTATCATATGTGTATTTTGTAATATAAAAAAACAGATTGTGATAACTAATTAAATATTTTTTGTAATTTTTTATTTTATAAAATTAGTTCATTTTTATGTATATAAAAAGAGCACAAATTCCAACCATGATCTTTTCAAAACTAGAATAATAGGAAATGTTAATAATAGGAAATCTATATAACTAGAATAATAGGAAATGTTAATAATAGGAAATCTATATAACATTTAATAGGATAAGAAGATAAGTTAGATAAGGAGGAATATGGATAAGATAGATAAGGAAATCTATATACGTGCTTGTATAGGAAATAGTTTAGATGTATGGTCTACCTTAAATCTTACACTATTTAATGTGAACTAATTGCATGCAGAGTAGGATTTTGAGTCATTTGGGATCTCTGATAATGTCTATTGCATGAATAATGTAGTAAATCTAAAGAAAAGGCAATCAGTAGATTAAATAACTTCAAAGAACTATTAACGAGTAAAATCCATATAAATGCATCAAGTTATGTCGCTCTGCGTGTGGGGAACCACCGACCTGTCACCGTTGTCTTGATATAAACTTTTAGTTGAGTTATGTCGCTCTGCACGTGAGGAATCACCGACCTGTCACCGCTGTCTCAACTATTAAAGATGATAATATTGTATGACTGCTTTTGTATTTAGCTAGCAAACATGACTGTAGTGTAGAAGTATATCTAAGTAGTGACTCACAAGTACACACACCTTGAAATATAAATGCCTTGCTAGTAGCTAGTAGTTTTGATTGTTATACAAACTTGAATTAAGTGCTTAACTATTCGGCAGAAGGTAGTAAGATTGAGCTGTAAGATATGTGGAAGTATAGAACTGTTTTAGAGGTATTAACACAAATAAAAAGTTAGCTTTTAGTTTCGATTGACTGATTATCTAGTCATTAGCTATAGCTTACTGATTTTGTCTAAAGCTTTCTCAAATCATTTTGCATGACTACGCTTTCAAATGAATCTAATATAGTAGATTACTTTGACACTTAAGATGTCCACTCATCATTTGTTTTATTTTTATTGGACTATTTGCTTGAGGACAAGCAAAGGCTTAAGTGTGGAGGTATATGATGAGCGTCCATTTTGTGATAAAAACCCCTAGTGAAAGGCTTCATTTCTATACTTAAATGAGTTATTATTCTGGAACTATCGGTACTTAATGAATGATGTGTTTGTGCAGGTTCACGGGAGATGCGAGAGAGGGTAAATGACATCAAGTGACTCAAGAAGGAAGCCTATGAAGTTACAAGACACAAGAAGTGATTCGGGAGCCAAATGAAGACGCAAAAGCACGAACAGCAGCCACCAGCGCCGTTGGCCCACTACAGCCCAGAACTAGCGCCGCTGGTCTAGGTCGATCGGCCAACTAGGGTTTTCATCTGAAAACCTATAAATACCCCCCTAAACCCTAAGATTCGGAGCTCACATCTTCCAGTAGACTTTGGGGGCCGTTCTAGGGTATTTTCATCAGATCTAAACCCTCGTAACACCTCCATATCATCCGGAAGATCAAGCATCAATTATTCAAACAATAATCAATTTAACACAGCCGCATTCAATAATTTGGAGAGTTCATCAACTAGGAGTGTGTTCGGTGGTGGCGCATGTGGAAGTCACCACGGCAACCTTGACCAGCAGTAATCCGGCATCATCTGTTATTCACCTCTTTAGTTTGATCTCTCTCTTTATTGTTTAGTACTTTTATTATTGTTATTAGGTTACTATTGCAAGACTATTTGTTTGACAATTATCTTTATGGATTTATTTATGATTGTTAGGTTTATTTGTCTTGTCATGAGTAGCTAAGTAGTTTTGCATTTGTTTGGATAATGTGATCATGCCATGATAGTTTTTATATTAGATTGTTGAACTGTTTCTATGCTTGTCGCAAATCCATGGTTATTGAGTCACACAAATGTTATTAGTTTTCATGTACAAACCTGTTTTATTGACTTGGTTAGGTCGACCTAGCGCTAAGGCCTTAGGGTCATTTAATATGGTTTGCGAAACATTAATCGGTCTATAATTAATGTGGTCTCTTGACTTGTAACCGAGCGGGGGATAGTTAATTAATAATTTGGCTCAACTCAACATGTGTTTTATTAGGTTAATCTAGTTGATCTGGCGAGCAGAAACCGGATCCGGGTGACTAGGGTAATCAGTATCAAGTGACTTTTTAAGAAACCTAAAAGAATCTTGACTTACACAAAAGATTAAGTCATAGTTACAAAACTCAGGTATTAATGCATGGCAGTGAATCTAGCGAGAATCTGTTTATGGTGTAGTGTGAGTCTAACAACAGCCCTACTAAGTAGTCTAGTGAATCTAATGAGAATCCTTACGTGAGAAGAGTTGTTCAACATATCTAAACTGTTTTCTAAATGATCATGACATGTGAACTGTTCCAAATAGATGCAATGTTTTGATCATTATTACTTTGCTAAATCAATCATTTCATGTTTTTATTTTTTTAGTTTTATTTAAATCGTGACAAACCCCCAAAAATCCTAAAATTACACCTAGCTTAGTTCTTAGACATAGTCCATGCGAACGATCCTGGTCTTACCTATTTACTATACTATGAACGAACGGATCCACTGCCTGTGAGTGAGTGTAGTAGAAAAGTTAACCTTGTACTTTATAAATTAAAAACTTCTTGCACATCAGCTTCCATAATGGATATGGTCATAGCACAGACTATTGCAGAGAACTGCTAAGACAGATAGACGACGCAGCAAGAGAAAACAAGTTGTCGCATCTGGTAAAGCGAACCAAGCCGAGCTTCGATGAGCTGGAACTAGACGAACACCGAAGAAGGATACTGTCAAGTAACCTGATCAAGGAAGGACCAAAACATTACCACTTCGGTGGTCAGGATGGACAAGGCTCGGCAGACCCGGTATTGATAAGTGTCAACATAGGCAGCATATGCCTGAAAAACACACAAGTGGATACCGGAAGTGGACGTGACATAATCTATGAATAAAGCTTCATCCGATTGCCAAAGAAGATGCGGGAAACGATACTGCCACTAAAAGGCGAAGTGATAAGATTCACTGGCAAACGAACTCACCTGTTGGGACAAATATGGTTGGACATAACCATCGGAGGATTCCCATGGCGGAGGACCGCAAGGATTTTGGCAGTAGTGATAAAAGAAAACTCACCCTACGACATGCTGTTAGGCAGAGAAGGGTTGAGGAAGTTCGAAATGATAGTATCCACAATACACGGATGCGTACAATACAGATCTCACGGGGGAATACAAATGATAATCTCCCCATTGGTTGCAGACACAAAGGGTGAGACCTCCGTAGCCCTGTATAAACGTAACCAAAGAATTATCCAGAAGGGCCCAGGGGACGAATGGGGCCCACAGCGGAAGAATGATCCTTCAAAGAGGAAAGCACAGAAAGCTCCGAAGAAACGGAGAGCGAAGAGGACGTTAAACAAAAGACTTCGGAAGGCATTAAGACCGGTTGAAGCATGATCTCCTGTCGGGATAAGCCATATTAAACGAAGCAAATAGGGCAGCACAAAAGTAGGAGCTAGGAAAATACAAATTTCTTTTTGTACAATCCTATTTCCATGTACTTATAAGCTCCCAAATAAATAAAAACGATCGTAATATTATTCTAAATGCGCATAAAATTTAAATCTTTGAATTGTTAAGGGGATGCCCGTAAGACTTTTCAAAACAATCATGAGGTAATAACCCATTAGGCTAATGCATAAGTTACTCATTCCTTATGATTGAAGTACATAAGCATTAGTGTGTGAGACATTCCCCTAAAAAAGGAATGCACTTATGAGGGATATCATTCTCTAGTAAATTAAAGAGGAAAGCAATATAAACGGAGCAATACGGAAAAAAGGAGTCATTATATCAAGAAATCTACATCCCTTGAGGCCTAATATTATACAAATCAGAAATAGAGGCATCGAGATTAGAGGCTATCTGCTGGATATAGGGATAGGTCATATTCCTTAACACCTCTTCGGCATTATCAATCCTCACCTCTCTACCTGCAAACCTCTCCCTATCACCTCCAAGCGTGATTATCCCATCACGCTCTAGACGAAGGGCAAAAGAGGCCCGAGCATCAGCCCGATTAGCCTCCACCAGCTCATCCAGGCTGCGACCAAACTCAGGACTCGCCATCAGCATTCGGAAGACATGAGAAATAACACCAGAAATCAGCTGCCGGTTAGCATTCCTGGCATCCACGAGCTCCGATTCCAACCTGTTGATCATACCAGCAAGGCCTTCAGAAACAAGAGAGGCAATACGTTCATGAGCAGCGTCCATACTCTGAGTAGCTTGAGATAGTGCCTCCTGCGATTCAGACAACTCCCTCCGCAGAGATGCAGCTGCTGTCGAAGCACTCATAGAGGACGAAACAGCCCTAAGGGAAACCAATTCTGACCTATGCCTCTCCAAACTCTCTTCCATATGGCGCATCCTGGCAGCAGCAGCAAAACTAAAATTGCCAGCAGTAAACGAAGCTTGATCAGAAATCTCAGCAAGCCTCTGAACAGGCATGGTCTCCAAAATGGTCCTCAACCGACCAGGGAAAATCATATTCAGGCTCTGACGGCCAAAGCTGAGAATCAGGGAGATCACCAAGAAGTGAGATCCCTAAAATAAAGTTCACGATTAGAAAACAAATCAAGCAAACCAAAACAGACAAAGGAAGCCAACACATTAAGGTAAATACCTGCTCTAGAAGAAGCTCTAACGATAGTTGTGGTAGCTCCGGTGGAAGTAGGCCTAACCAAGGTAGTCCCCATGACAGTTGTGGTGGCTCCAGTTTCATCAATTGGGTCCTCTCCAGGCCTCTGTCCAGGGTCAGAAGTCCCAGCTACAAAAGGAAAAAGAATGCACATAATAACAAAAAAGTAAAGGAAAAGAAAAAAGGGGGGAGGGACAAAAGGAAAAGATACAAACCTTCATGGCCACCAGCAGTTTGAGGAATGATAGTTGCACCAGTCTCATCCCTCGTAGGCGAATCCAGTATAATCACATGGGTCTCACTACCTACAACATCTTCTATAGCAGAAGGGCCCTCACCAATCCTTCTCCTTTTGGGAGGCAGCAACTACACACCACCAAACGAAGGTCCCTCACCATCAAAAGGAACCAAGGGCCTTCTGCCAACCACCATTCCCCGAGGATTCATAATAACAGCGTCCCTAAGGGTCAATTCTACAAAGGACATATGAAAAATATAAGATACAAACATCAGCTATTCGAAGAACGCAGAATGAAGATTAAAGGAAGAAGGGATAGTACCGTCGCAACACCAGATCAAGACGGGCATATCAGGAGAACCTTCCCATGATAACGTAATCCCGGCAAGATACAAGATTACATTGGGATATGGAATCAGTGAAAAAGGAGAGACAAGCACTTGGCGAATCAACTCATTTTCTAAAGAACGCCAAGCCAGATCGCTATCCCCAAACAATACCCTCGGCACCAACCTACTCCTATCCAATATACCCCTAAACATCGGATGAATATACTCCTCACTAAAAAATAAACCCTGGCCTCCAGTTCAGCATGTCAGAATCACCTATATTAAAAAAATAGCCTACCGGGTCTTTCCTGCACCATCACGAACATAAAACTTGAAAAAATATCCAAACAAACTTATTCGGGGTTCTCATTCAAACACCCGACAAACAATGATAAACGATACCATAACAATGATCGACAGAGGATGTACCATGGACACATGCAGTTCATAATAATCCAGTAACCCTAACAACCAAGGGGATAGGGGAAACAAAGAAGGATATTGGAGCTGTTAGAAAATAAAAAGGATGTGACATATGGTTGGAAAAAACGCCGCATCGATGACCCTAACCATCGATTAAAATCTCCCCTCGAGATCCGCGCATCCGTATTAACCCATCGGAGGTGCAAATACGCGGAAGACCAAAATGACGTATTTACACTTAAAACCACGCCTCGGAGAACTGACCGCATCACCAGCAGATTCAGGAGTCCTCATCGAAGCATCGAAGGTATGCTTGTAACATTATTTTTTCTTTGAAGTCTAATGCGATATTTTACAGATAAAACCTCCCATCATACTAGGGGGCTTGATGATATACCCATACGAAGCTCTAGCTCCGTACCCTAAGCAGAAGCAGGATACGAAGTCACCTTCGTGCAGTTAATAAGCATATACGTCACAACGGAGCTTAACCTCTGATTAATATAATTATCCCGGAGCTCCGAAGGTAACAAATACCCAGCTCCGAGGAAATACACAAGAAAGATCAGACAAAGATCTCTTCCACAATTATCTTATAAAACATGTATTAAACTCCGATATACTCGGACGTGATTTGGTAACAAGATTGCCACAAATTTCCTCAAGAAGGAAACAAGATATTCACAAAAGAGGAAGAGATTTACCCTAATTCTCTTACCCTCCTCTCCAAGTTATCTACCCTCTATAAATAGAGGAGGAAGCCCCACGGCATAGGCATCATATCATACGTATCACATACATAAACCCTCACTCATAGTTTCTTCGACCTCCGAATAAATCCTAAACAAATCCCTAAAACCCTAGGTCGAACACGAACGGCTTAGGATCAACAAATCGTAGGTGTAAAGCGGTCTCCGACCCTCTGAGCCGATAAATACCAACAACCATATTCACACCTCCGGTTGAGCCATAGTGCAATTATTTGATCAAACAATATTATTATCACGACATACTTAAATATGCATGGTGTTTGTTCATTTACATCATTAATTTTCCATGGATCTCAAGGGCTTAATCTCAGCCCTTGGATTATTCCCATGAATGGTTGAGATTAACATTTACCCCTAATTAAAAATAAAACACGGATGGGTATATTCGTAATTTACATTAAAAAAAAGAACCCTATCTTCCATTTCTCTTCTTCTCTTTTCTCATGATCAAAACACACACACACACACACAAACACACACTCTCCCCTCTCTTTTCCTCCTTGGACGGTGACCACCACCATATCTGACCGCCGCCACCATCACTACAATCTAGATCTTCATCTCAAACCACTAGCAACAACAACAAATGGAAGCTAATGTTTTAGATATTATTAGAGTGATATTTTATGTATTTTATGTTTTTTTTAAATAAAAAATGGATAAACAAACCATTTTTATCCATGATTTGTAGTTTTTTTTCTCTTATTTTTGTTTTTTCAAATGATAAGAAATTGTATCTTTGGTTGTTGTTGTTTAAAATTTTTATAACGAGTTTTGCCCACAAAGTGTTTGATGAAATGTCTAAACTAAAATGTATGTACTAAATCAAATTTGAGTATTGTAACACCCCGCAAATTTCAGGTCGGCCAAACTTATAACATTGAGTATTACATGCGACATTTTACAACGATATGAGTATATGTGACAATATGTGCATATAGTAGATATAAATATAAATATGCTTGACTTATATGATATTAGAACTTCTTACGTATTTAAAAATCATTTATATAATTAAACTTGCACATAGACTAGTTGCATTAGTACACTTGCACCAATAATACTAATCAATATTTTATTAGATAGACAAGAATCCATTTTTATTTACCTCACATATAAATTTCGGATATGAATATAAATTATTCAAGTATTCCCTAAGTATAATAATCTATAAATATTACATAAAATAATTACAATTTACTAGATGATGGCACAGAGTCTTACAAATAAAATTTTATATAAACTAACTCAAAAAAAAAAAACCCTTTGAAATTCGGTGTAACACCTCGAGCTAGGGCTCGAAATATTACGGAAATTATATAGCACACAGTGAAATTATCGTAGAACATAACTACATGAAAATAAAGGATTCGGTGAATCCAAGCCAACATTTAAGGTACAAGATGCACAGTAAACAAGTAGTCATGAATGAGAAATAAAACGGGTCATTAAAACTAATTTCATAAGTACTATACATGAACCCTAAGTGGACAACGGATCACGGATCCATGGGAGTCCCAATCCAAGCTCTAGGGGGAACAACAAGTAGCCATCAATACTCCAACTACACACGAATACCTGAAAAGTGCACTAAACAAGGTCAACACTAGGTTGGTGAGTTTGTAGTGATGGATCACATGAAGCCATCGCCAATAATCACAATACATATAAGGAAGATCAAGCATACCAGTAGCCTTCACGTGCCACACTAACAACACATCAAGATTTCACAATATAAACAAGCGTGTAATGGTAAACATATATAATGTCAATGCCAAATAGGAATCGTATGCATATCAATGTCATAATGTGTATGATATGCATGCCAATGTCGTGATGCGTATGATATGTATGGCCATCTATGCAATGCATTCGGCGTATATACGTTTATATACCCGATCAACACCGGTGTATACGTCTATACCCCCGGATAAACATTTGTCTCAACAGACAATCATCTCATCAAATGCAAGCTTACGTACCCCGGGGAGCGAACGGCCTCGCACACGATTCCCCACAGAGGTGCGAACATTCTCGCTCACGTTTCCCATTAGCGTGGGGCTACGTACATCTCATCAATAACAACCAATGCAATTGAACTATACATACATACACTTAAGAGGGCTTGCTTTCAAAGAGTCCTTGATGTTTGTATACAGGGTCACCCGTAGCCTTCCCACCACATCTCAAACCTTTTGAAAGCATAGTCGACTTTCATGTGTGTACATCTATCCTAAATAACCACATTAACCAAACATATGCATAATCCAACAAACAATCCATCAAACAATCCGTCAATCATCAAACAAACCAAAACTATACGTACATACACTTAAGAGGATTCTACTTTCAACGAGTTCTCGATGTTTGTATACAGGGTGTACCAGCGGCTAACCCTCCACATCTCAAACTCCTTGAAGGTATAACCGACTTCCATGTAGGTACATCTATCCTAAATATTCATCATATCACAATCAAAAGCGCAATCCATCAACAGTTACAAGCTAACCAATAATCAAACCACAACTCGAAGCATCATCTAATCACACAATATACAATCATAAACGTATGCATCATGAATCAAATAAACCAACAACACATCAATAAGTCAATCAAACAATTAAACACGTATAGGTGCACTTTCCAGCCCGAATCTCAATCGAGTAGGGAACTACGAAACTCACCTTGGCTTCCAAGCTACAATAACGAGTTAATGAAAAGTTACAAACGCTCAACAACCGCTACGAGTCTGCAACCTAGCAATACATATCATATTATCATCAAAGTCAACTTCTATAATCCTAAACAAGTTGGTTTGGTAAGATTAAGGTCGAGTCACAACTCTTAGACGTCTAACCGCTTTCCCGCGTAAGTACAAGACACATTTGACTCGACATTTTTAAATATAGAGGAAGATTTATGAAAAATGAATGTTACTACAAGAAAGTAGACTCTTATACGATTCCAACGATAGGTCATATGACTCGATTGGACTTACGGATCAAAAGTTATAAGCGTTTGAAGTTGACGAAGAGTTTTTAGTTCAGCAAGTTTTCACTGCGCCGCAGTGGGGTCAGCACCTCCCACTGCGCCGCAGTGAGCCTAATCTGCAACAGAAACATGGCCAAAAACGATCCAAACCATCCCAAAACCCCATTTTTGACCCAAGATCGACCCAAGGACCTTTCTAACTCGTTTTTAAGCATAAATACACATATATAAACATAAACCAACATAACCCATCTCATAATCTTCTCCCAAAACATCAAATCTAGTTCCAAATTCATTTTGACCCATTTCAAACCCTAATTGAACCCTAATTCGATTTTGCCCGATTTGTGACCCGAATTCGTTTGCAATCAACTAGAAACATGTAAATAAACATGAAATGATAACTATGGGATGAATTTAACTTACCAAAACCTTCACCTCGTGCTCAGACCCGAATTTGACCCGAATGGGAGAATCCTTGGACTTCAAGACCCAAATTTTTGATATGATGAACGTGAGATGATGATGAAACTAAATCTTGCATTAATCTAGCTTGAGATACACTAATTGATGAAGAGAATTTAGAGAGAGAGTGAGATTGTGTGTGTGTGTTTTTGTAAGAATTCAAGAGAGAGAATCAGGGATGGAGAATGAATAGACGGGAGGGAGGATAAGGTGGTAGAAGGGGAATGGGTCTTGGGTCATGGGTTGACCCGACCCACACATCACTAGCTCAAATAAAATGTTGCCTTTTGTCGTCTAAGATCATACTATCCAACGAGTGGTCAAGTGACCCATTAAACGTTTTGCCCATTATTTAATCTCAAATGAGCTAAATCATTCTTTATTTAAATTTACTAAAACATTTTGCATAAAAGTCAAAGTGTCAAAATTCGCGGTTGTTACATTCGGTCTCCACTATCCAAGCCCACCAACAATGAATAAATAAATAGTTTTTATAAAACTAAATAATTAAATGAAGAAATCCTTTATAATCCTTATGGTCTCCCTATACCCACTTCACATCCCACTCTTCACAAACAAACAAAAACATACAAGACAATAAAAGACTCTCTCTCTCTCCCACTTGAAGATTCCGACAGCTCCTCCTCCTGCCGCTGCCATCAACCTCACCGGTAAATCTCCAAAACACATCCTCATCAACCACAACTCATCCTAAACTCACCCAATTCCTCCTTTCACTCTCAAACCAACTCGCCACCATCCACCACCTCCTCACAGCCACGTCACCACCACACCAAGGGGACCAGCCGTCGCCGGAGCACCACCACAACACCACCTTGCATCAACAACATCACTTTTCATCATCTAAACTCAAGACCCACTTCTTTTTCCTTCATTTTTTGGGTAAATACAAAACCCACCAACAACAAAACACCATTTCTTTTAACAAGTTTTAATCATCTATTGTTATTTGAGCGTTTAACCATGGTATTAAAAACTTGGATCTTGATAAAGATGAACATGTTTACATATTGTGGAAGCACTTATGTTATATCATATTTTTTTATCTACCTATTTAATTTATCTAATCTTGTTTAAGGTTCACCACCACCCAAAAAGCTTTATAAAAATGTTGTTCAAAATACTAATGTGAGTTTTGATGGGTACTTATATTTACATCCATGTATATATATAGGTTTTTGACCCGCGCGATGCTCGAGCTGTATAAAAAACTACATAATACACTTTATATATGAAGAAACGATAGCGAACATATTTCATTAGAATTACGTGATGTGAACTATATAAATAGTTTAGTAACATATAAACATATGGTTGAACAGAAATAGATTCAACCAAAACCTTGACAAAATATGAACTTAAAGAGATAGAAGGATTTAAGCTATTAAGCTATACTTTAAATTATCATTAAGAATTTAGTAATATGTTTTTCTTCTAGTAATTCTAGTAATTTGCCTTTTGTTGCCAATAAATGATCTACATCTACAACATGTATCATGTAGTCGTCTTGTTACAACAGAACTCAAAGACATACAATTTGATCCGTAATGTAGAGTGACAATTCCACTACATTTCTTTTCAAAAAAGTTAAAAGTCACATGTAGTTTTTATACTTAAAAGAGGATATTGTTTATTAATACAAAAAGTTAAATTTTGGAACATATATTCAAGGTGTAGTTAATATAATGTTAAGATTTATGAGTTTCGATGTTATCTTTTAACTAATTAAATCTCTTTTTTACACTTAATTTGTTTTATTTATTTGTTTTATTTTTGTATATTCATATAATCATCATAAGAAGAAAAGGAAAAGAACTCTATGTAATGTTGAATAAAAAAGATAAAATATCATTAGGTATATACGTGATTTTTTAGTTAAAGAGAAGATATCAGTTTATCTAATGAGAAAATCTTAGATTTCTACAATATATTTATTTATTTATTAATATATATATATAAGTTCATTTTCTTTCTAAATATATAGTTTATTTTTGAAAAAAATATGTAGTTGACACATAGGATAAAATCCTATGTGGCATTTTTTCAATATAGTTTTAGATTACATGAGGGCTTTAAAAAGCTTGGTTAATTACTTTTTTATAAGAGTTATATATATATATATATACTTTTGAGTTAAATGGTGTAGTTCCATTTGAAGAAGACTTCTTGATGTCTTGCATGGAAGTTTTTAAGAAAAGTGATGTCTTATAAAATGAAAATATAAAAGTCCATGACACTGATTTGTACCATACCATCACTCATCAAGTTATTTTATTATTTTTCTTTTCATACGTGTATGTATATATATATATTTGAAAACATTGATGAAAGTAAGTTTGAAAAGTCAGATTTGTTCTTTTTGAGTTACATGGTAAAAATGGAAAATGACACTAGTATGAGGGAAACTCTATCAGTTTATTCGTCTTCAAAAGTTGATGTTTGCACAAAGTACAACAGATTTGATGATGATATCTTTTTGCTATTTTATTTTTATTACTTTTATTTTTATAAAAAGAAATAAATTATTTTGGTAACTCTAGGAATGTTTCATCTTTTGTTGGATACTGACAAAGGAAAGTAGTGGCAAAAACTTTTTTTTTTTAATCATTACACATTTTTTTGAAACAAGGAATTTTAAGTTTTATGTCTACATATATTAAATATTTTTGAGACATGAACCATTAGTTCATTTAAAACTATTTTGGAGCATCTATAATTTGAGCTCCCGTATTTATATATATAGTATACTTGGATATTTCTATTAACAAAAATATTTACTATACAACTTTGAATCCTGATTTTGGGGACATTAATGTTTGTATATATATGTATCATAACAATACACTAATGCATTGGAGATATATCCGGCAACAAACCACTCGTTCGGTTCCACATGCATTAGAGTGTTATGAATATGCATATGTGTGTACAAATGGTTAACTCCTAGAAATATTACTTCATGAAGTTGTGTAGATTTATATTTCATCATTTTTGAAAAATGAAAATTTTGAGTGAAAGTATATTATTGTTATTGTAGATGCAGATTTGTGTGATAATAGCAACATAGATTTGATTATCATTTATGTTTTAGGAATTATGTTTGTAATCATTTTAAATAAGAACTTTTGTTGGTATTTAATGATTACGTTTGAACTTCAATATTATATCTATTTAGGTTTATTACTGTGTTTGTGTGTTATATATTGTTTTGCAAGTACAAGGACGTAGAACCAAGGTTATAAGAGTCTTAGAATACTTAAACGGTGGTTGAACGTTATGTACGGGCGAAATAAAGCATCTAAGAGAACGTACCTCGTGCTGACGTCATCAGCACGTTGAGTGGTCCTCGTGCTGACGTCAGCATGAAGACATAGACGTTTGGTGGATCGGCTTGGCTCACTTCGTGTGAAGCCCAAGCCCGCACGAACCAATAACCCTAATAGTATAAATACATCATTAATACACGTAATTAGTAATTGATGGTTAATGAACTTTTGACGAATCTACGAATTAAGTTGATTAAGTACTTCGTGTGTTCTCTAACACGAATTGCTACTTCGTGCGTGACCTTAGGTTGATTAACTACTTGTTAATTAACAAAAGACAATAGCAATCTAGTTATCTCAAGAGGATTCCGCAGTCTTGACATAACGAATCACGTCATATTACGATCCACACAACCATAGGACCTTACAGTTATTATTATTATTATTATTATTATTATTATTATTATTATTATTATTATTATTATTACTACCACTACTACTACTAATACAAATTTTTAATTTATACTTACTATAACAATTTACAAAACCCAACTAAGAGTCATAAGTGTAAAAATATTTTCTTTGCATTTATTTATTTGTTTATTTATCTTATTTACATTATTCTAGTTAACATTTTTTTTATTTAATTTTTATAAGATTTCAAGAGATTTTAATTTTAAATATGAAAGTTATTTGACAAAAGTATTTATTTATTAATACACTTATAATTTATTAAGTATATTATTTGGGTGATGAAAAACTTTAAAAATCTATTTATTATTTACTTAATCATTTGTTTATATCAATTGAGCACAATAATAAGAGAGTTATATACTTTTCTTGCACTAGGTTAATATCATAAACACTTGGAGACTATTTGCATCACTACTTTCTCGCATTCACTACTAAGGTGAGTCTTTATAGCCCCACTTTGCTTTATATATTTTTGGGGTAAGATACATGCTCTATGTTTTACGTGTGAACGCAAGTACTTAAAGCTAGTATACATTATATGTCTAAGTTATATTGCCCATCTATAAGCCCTCCTAATTGTGAAACGTTAGTTATGGATTTAAGAGTGAGTATGTTGGATAGTACTATTTGGGTTGACACCCCCGTCCGGGTTGGTAGCGCCAACTTGACTCGTGGTGGTCGAACGGATGCATGCATACTTGTAAACTATTAAGTATTATGAGCAAGATACTGTTGAGGCACACTATATTAACTTGTCGAGCTTCGTTTCATGAGCTTAGTAAAAATTGCATACATTATTTCTATAGCATTGTTGTAGGACAATTGCTACTTAAATCTTGTGGTTCACGGAAACTATATATTATTAAACCTGTGAAGCTCACCAACTTTATGTTCACCAACTTTATGTTGACAAATTGTAGCATGTATTCTCAGGTAACTAGATGCTTTGCTTTGGACTACTTGATGACGCAGGAAATCTCATGGCCTTGCCCTACTACCTTGACTTTAGGAATGACTCGTCGATTTGCTAAAGTCTTTATCTTTAATTATGTCTTTTATATAAATGTCTAATGTTTTACAACAATCTACTTTTTCAAGTATTGTATTTGAATTTGGAAAACAATGTTACTTTTAATAAATTTCTAAAACAACAACGTTTAGTAGTCGTTCATTATATCTTGTGTTATGATATTATTGAAGTCACACCCATGTGCTAGCCCCTATTTTCGAGGGTGTGACAATTATATACGTATTTATTGATTGTACAGTCAAACATACTTGATTGTACATAGATCTATTCTAAAATTTGAATTTGTTAAATTTGTGTTTGGTAACTTTGTTTGTGCAATCAAATTTGATTATGTATTGAGTTTTTAGTTACCTGTGTGTTTGTGACTATATGTCTATAATCAAATTTGATTATGTGTTGATATTTTAGTGATTTCTATTTTTGCAACTTTATGTCTAGAATCAACTTTGATTATGTATAGAGATTTTAGAGATTTTGATTTTGTAACTTTGTTTGTACAATCAAATTTGATTTTGTATTCAGTTTATAGAGTTACCTGTGTGTTTGTGACTATATGCCTACTATCAAATTTGATTTTGTGTTGATATTTTTAGTGATTTCTGTTTTTACAACTTTATGTATAGAATCAAAGTTGATTATGTATAGAGAATTTAGACAAAACAAATAAGTTCCATATCAAGAACCTATTCAAAATCAAATTTGATTATATGCATATGTGTCAAACTTATACAAAATCAAATTTGATTTGTGCACACATTGAGACAAAACAGATGAGTTCCATACAAAAAAAAACTTATTCAAAGTCAAAAATAATTTTAGGCATATAATGTAAAAAGCTATACAAAATTAAATTTGATTTTATGCATACATTTAGACAAAATAAATGAGTTCCATATAAAGAAACCTACACAATATCAAATTTGATTTTAATCATAAGATTTCAAAAACCTATATAAAATCAAATTTGATTTTGTGCACACATCAAGACAAAACAAATGAGTTCCATATCACTAAACCTATTTAAAATCAAAAAATGATTTTAGGCATACAGTGTAAAAAGCTATACAAAATCAAATTTGATTTTATGCATACATTTAGAAAAACCAAAGTTAGCCCAAACCAAGAAACCTACACAAGATCAAAATTGATTTTACGCATTTACGGTTTCAAAATTGATTTTGTGCACATATTGAGACAAAATAAATGAGTTCCATATCACTAAACCCATCCAAAATCAAAATTGATTTTACGCATACAGTGTAAAAATCTATATAAAATCATATTTGATTTTATGCATACATTTAGACAAAACATATTTGGTCCATAGCAAGAAACCTACAAAAATCAAAATTGATTTTACGCATACGGTTTCAAAAACCTATACAATATCAAATTTGATTTTTGTGCACACATTGAGACAAAACAAATGAGTTCCATATCACTAACCTATTAAAAATCAAAATTGATTTTATGCATACAGTGTAAAAAGCTATACAAAATCAAATTTAATTTTATTCATACATTTAAACAAAACAAATTTAGCTCTTACCAAGAAACCTACACAAAATCAAAATTGATTTTACGCATACGGTTTCAAAAACCTATACAAATCAAATTTGATTTTGTGCACACGTTAAGACAAAACAAATGAGTTCCATCCGCTCCGAAATGAGTGTCCTTTTTAGGGTTTTAGAATGCGTCCCCCCCCCCCTCTGAATCAAATTTGATTTTTTACGTCCCTGTCCTACTAAATCCCGCTCTAGGGTTTAGGGTTTGAAGGTCGAGAGTAAGCCGTTAGGCTAACCATACGACTTCAAACCCTAAACTAAAGCGCGGGGCGAAGGCCCACGTGATCACACTTCCCCCTCGGATTACCTTTTAGCCCCCAATGGTTTAGATTTTAGGGTTTTAGAATGCAACTTTTCTAAAATGTATGCATAAAATCAAAAATGATTTTGCATAGATTTTTAACATTATACATAAATCAAATTTGATTAGAAATTAAGCTTTAGTTTTGGGTTTGAAGTCGTAGGGTTAGCCGTTGTGTAGGGTTAGCCGTTAGGCTAAACCTACGACTTCAAACCCTAAACTAAAGTGCGGGGCCAAAGGCCCCTGTGATCACACTTCCCCCTCGGATTAGCTTTTAGCCCCCAAGGGTTTAGATTTTAGGGTTTTAGAATGCAACTTTTCTAAAATGTATGCATAAAATCAAAAATGATTTTGCATTGATTTTTAACATTATACATGTGAAATATAATTTGATTAGCATTTAAGCAGTCATAGTTTACAAAATCAAATTTGATTTTATGTATACATTTAGAAAAACAAATGAAGTCCATATCAAGAAGCATTTACAAAATCACATTTGATTTTATGCATACATTTAGAAAAAGAAATAGAGTTCATATCAAAAAACCTATATAAAATCAAATTTGATTTAATGCATATATTTAGAAAAACAAATAGAGTTCATATCATGAAACCTAAACAAAATCAAATTTGATTTTATATGGACAGTGTTAACAAGTTATACAAAATCAAATTTGATTTATGCATACATTTAAAATACAAATGGAGTTCATATCAAGAAACCCTTACAAAATTAAATATGAAAAATAGAACTAAACACAATTTATCATATTTCACAACCAATTTTGATTTGTTAAACAAGAACATAATTTGTAGACAAATGATCAACTAATGAAAACTACCATCCAAGTATAAAATCTGTAAACAGATAAAAATTATTTTTTCTAAACATGTATAATAAAGAAAAAATGACTGTCTAATTGTTTGTAGCTCCATCAGTATCCATTTTTTCATCTACTTTTTGTTTCTTCTTTCTACATATCCTGTTGTTGTGACTCGTACCTTCACACTGCTGTAATTTCTCTGACAGTTTTCAAGTGTTCCATACTACGATCCATCTGGTGTTTGAAATGTTTGTGTAACATTTATTTTAAGTGCTTTTTTCAACATAGGAACTGTATGAAAATATACATGTCAAAAACAATAATCATGTATGATTTCACGTATCAAATTGAGTCAAGGCAAATGGCTTCCATACAAAGAAACCTATTCAAAATCAAAATTGATTTTAAGCATACAGTGTGAAAAACTTATACAAAATCATATATGATTTTACGCATACAGTGTGAAAAACCTATACATAATGAACTATTCAAAATCAAAATTGATTTTAGACATATATTGTGAAAAAACATATACAAAATCAACTATATTCAAAATAAAAAATGATCTTACACATACGTTGGGAAAAACATTTTGTATAGCACATTGAAACAAAACTAAATGAGTTTCATACAAAGAAATCCATTTAAAATCAAAAATGATTTTATGCATACAATGTGAAATACCCATACGAAATCATATTTGATTTTATTCATACATCTAGACAAAACAAATGAGTTCGGTATCATTAAACCTATTCAAAATCATATATGATTTTAGGCATACATTGTCAAGAAAATGGCTTCCATACAAAGAAACCTATTCAAAATCAAAAATGATTTTAAGCATACAGTGTGAAAAACCTATACATAATGAACTATTCAAAATCAAAATTGATTTTACGCATACATTGTGAAAAACATATACAAAATCAACTATGTTCAAAATCAAATTTGATTCAGAATCATAAAGATGATTAAATCATATTATCAAACACCTTGTATGTAATACTCAATCAAATATGATTTGATACCAAATCATATATAAGAGAATTTGGTTTAAACATTTCATCCAACACCTTGTAGGCAATATTGTACCAAACAACAAAGTCAATTAAATAACCAATAAAACTTACAAATTCAAATGTTAGAATAGATCTAATCACATGTTATCTAATTACATTTGATTATCACCTGAAAATTTTGAATTTACACAACAAAAAGCCATATATTCGTATTCAGTAGATCCTCCATTGTTATTAACATCTTCAAAATAAATTGATGATAAAAATGATGGAGATGATGACGATCACAGAGGCAAAGTGGTTGTGTCATTTCGATTGGAATGCGGTGGTGACCTGAACACGGTGGTGGTAGTGGTGGTGGTGGTAGGGTTGTAAACGAACTGAACAGTTCACGAACCGTTCGGCGGAAAGTTCGTTCATTTAGTTAAATGAACGAACATGAACAAAGCTCTCGTTCGTTCATGTACGTTCGTGAACATTCGATAATCTGTTTGTGAACGTTCATTCGTTTATGTTCATGAACCGTCGTTCGTGAACAATAATTTGTTTATGTTCGTGAACATTTGTTCGTTATGTTCATTTACAAAATATAAATATTTGCTTTATATGACATATATATTATTAATACCTAACTATTTAAGAAAAATTTTAAATAAAAATACTTAAATTACAAATATATCGTTCGTTTGTGTTCGTTCATTAGTGTTCCTTCGTTTGTGTTCGTGAACAGGCATTTATGAACATAAACGAAAGAACATGAACAAGTCATTTTGTTCGTTTATCTGTTCGTGAACCATTCGTTAAGTTAAACGAACAAACATGAACAAAGTCCCGTTTGTGTTCGTTCGGTTCGTTTACAGCCCTAAGTGGTGGTAATGGTGTTGTTGCTTCTGGTGAGTTTCCAAGGGGGGGGGGGGGGGAGACATGTATGTTTGTATGTGTGTGTGTAGAGCTAGGAAGAGTTAGCAGGGAACATGCCAAATTACAAAAATTTTAAACTGACCATTGATAGTTTTTGATCCAAGGGCTAAGATGTGGCCCTTGGATTTCACCGATTTTTAAAGGTACAAGGGAATACAACTCACTAAAATATACATATTTACATGCTATGTACTTTTTTTAAAAGAGACAACTTTTAATATATAAAATCAAAAAAGTTATAGCATAGTTAATTTATATAAAAAAAAAAACAAAAACACGAAAAAAACATGGGTTATAAAATCATTATTCTAATATTTTTTTAAAAAATAAAATTTATTCTAAACTTCTAATCAACTATTGAAACTAGAGATGTCCAAATATCAGGTTTCCCATAACCGGTTTCAAAAATCGAAAATCGAACTCAAAAAACCGGTTTATTTCAAATCGGTTCGGTTTTTCAGAAAAACGCCAGTTCCAAACTGGTTTGGTTTTTTGTTTTTAAAATCGGTTTCTTATTAGTTTGATAGCGGTTCGATTTTTATTTTTTTGGGAAAAAAACCAAAAAAACCGGTCTAACTATTTGACTAAAATCGGTTTCATACGGTTCGCCTATTCCCATTTCACAAAACCAAGTAAGTAAGTAACTGCTCAGTGCCGCCTTCTGCGGGTTTTGAGCCCCAATACCTCGACGGTGTATTGGGGATGTTAAGATGTAGACAGACCTTACCTCTACCTAATTAGAGAAGCTGCTTCCGGTTTCTACCTAAATGGTAGAAAATGCCCTCCAACCTTTGCATGAGATGAGGATCGAACTCATGATCTCTGTATCCAGAGGCAAAGTTATTTACTACTGATAAACCATGATAACGCACAAAACCAAACACACCTTAAATATATCTATCTCCCAAAAAAAATCCAAAAACCCACCAAACCAGGGTTTTTCCTTTTCCCCATTTAGCCTCCATCCCCCTGCCCTAAAATCACTCAAACACAATCATAACACATAATGGAGAATGACAAGAAAACAACTGACAATGAAGAAGATTCTCAGGTAGTGAATCCTTGGGAAGTGTCGTCAACCAAAAAGATCGATTATGACAAATTAATCGATCAATTTGGTTGTCAAAGACTCGATCAATCTCATGTTGACCGTGTTAAAGCTCTAACTAATCGTCCCCCACATGTTTTTCTTCGCCGAAACGTGTTTTTTGCTCATAGGTAAACCTATAACATTGAACTTGGTTGGTTTTGTTCTTTTTAGTTTATACAGTTGAAATTATAATGTGTCAAGACTGATTTATTGTAGTAGTTTGTGTGTTATTTAGAACAATGTATAGTGAGATATTGTTGCAAGTTTTATGCTTTTTATCGGTTTTTGTATCGGTTGTTGGACGAAGACATAGGCGGAACTATAATGGACTTAGGGGTCTGCTAGATTCATGTAGTTTAGGTTTTAGGAAAAAGTGATGTATACTTTATTGGTGCTACGGGTCGACTAAAAATTGGATACTCGTCAATGTAACTAACTTTAAACAATTGAATGATTTTTCTAACAAATAAAGTTATAAAGACGTGCTTGTGCAGTTAAATGAGGAATAAAAATTAAAAAAAGTGCCAAAAATTCATAAAAATCATTTAAAATAGCCAAACGTCATTAGAATTTGCTAAAAATCGTAAGAATCCATTCGTTATTCTTACTTTACAGCAATACAGTGCTAGCAATAACAAACTTGTCCTATAGTTAATTAGTTACTTTCAATTCTGGATCCGCCACTGGACGAAGGCTTAGGAGAAAAGTATGTTTATGTTAGAAACTGGGATTCTTGTGCTGACACGTGTGTTTGATGCATATTTTAAACACCTTGATACGTTTTTGGTGCATATCTAGGTGTGAAAAAGGCGCGTCAAATATGTATCCGCACCAATGGTGGCCTAGTGGTTAGGAATCTTGTTTCCTCACAAGAGGTTTCTAATCTTGCTTTATTAAACATCTTGGGGAAATGGTTAGAACAGGCTACGGGCTAAAAATCCGGGTAGGGCGCTGCATAGTCAAAAATGGCTTGCTGTCCCCATGAAAACCTCATTCGTTTAGACATGTATCAGCACCAGAAGTCTTCCTTCACTTTCTACCATAAGGATGCGTGTTTTTTGGAAGTTGAATAGGTTTTTTAAGGGTAAAAGTTAATGTTATGCCGGTTTGAGAATCTAAAGAATTTAATCGAGTCTTCACCTTTTTAATTAGTTTTGCTTAATTTACAATTAAGTTTATTGGAATTTGAATTGGGTTTTTTGGAATTTATTTAATGGTGTGTTGACTATCTATTCACAACTTTACTTAATGTATATGTATCATGTTATTGAACAGGGACTTCAATGAGATATTAGATGCGTATGAACGTGGTGAAAAATTCTATTTGTACACAGGCAGAGGCCCCTCTTCTGAATCATTGCATCTGGGGCATCTTGTTCCCTTCATGTTTACAAAGTAAGTTCATTTACTTTTATTTTTCTAGATGCCATTTATGCAATTGCAGTTATATTGTGAGGTGTCACTATGGACGGGCTGGGTCACCAGTCAAAACATGTTATCTTTCAGTGTGATTCAAATCTGGTTGGGCCGGTTGATATCAAATTTTTTCTCCTATAAAGAATTAGTGTTGGTATAGTGTGTCAAATATGATCTGTATATATATGTGTCTACAATATATCATCATTATTGTAATTGTTGTTGTTACTATTATCATCATCATCATCATTATTATTATTATTATTATTATTATTATTATTATTATTATTATTATTATTATTATATTATTATTATCATCATCATCATCATCATCATCATCATCATTATTTTTGAATAACATTATTCAGAGTTGAAAGTAAACTTTGGGTGATTTTCACATGGTTTGTCGTACTCGTGTTATTTTCTTATGACCTAACTTTTGGTGGCTTGCAGATATCTGCAGGATGCTTTCAAAGTTCCGCTAGTCATTCAACTAACGGACGATGAAAAGTGCATCTGGAAAAATCTTACGGTGGAAGAAAGCAAGAGGCTTGCTCGAGAAAATGCGAAAGATATTATTGCATGTGGATTTGATGTCTCAAGGACCTTTATTTTTTCAGATTTTAATTTCGTAGGCGGGTAAGTAGTGTATGCATCATGATGTTTACGATTAACATTCACTTTCTATGTTGATGGTAGCATACGTGATAGTATTCAGTCGTTGTAAATAAATAGTTGTGTCAATATGTGAGGTCTTTATATTTATTGCAATAATTTAATGTGAAGCGTGACACTCAGATAAAGTTGAGTCTAGTTCTTGATCTTGATTACATAGAGAAAAGTCAACATTAGGTTAATAATTAGGCTCCCTACAGGAATCATATAGAGAAAATAAAATTAAAGCCCAAGCATTCCACTGTGGTAACTTTAAGGTTCTTTTAAATTCTTTGCATTGAGAATTTTAAATTTCAAGTTTCTAATTGACAGGACTGAAAAATTAAGAAAACTACATATTGTATTAGATTAGATGGCAAATCATCGAAATCAATCTAGTTGACTGGTTGGCTGCTTGGCTACTTACAGAACTAATTAGAGTTGTCAAAATGGGAGGAATGGTTTTATACGTGCATGCTTTAAGTTGGTTGACTCTCTACCAGTTCCCTTTTAAGCTATCCGTTTGACACATTAGAGAAACACATAACCCCGATTGTTTGTCGGATTGAATTATAAAAATTGCCTGTGTAGAACGAATGGATGGGTTTCTGTAACTGGTGCCCTAAGTCCAACTGCTATTAACCAAGTCTCTTAATTCAGTGGTTGTGGGATCAAGACGCGGTTCTAACAGGGTGTGTATATTTCATGTGTCACAAAAAGAGGAAAAAATGCACTATGTTCTGTGTCTTTTAATGCTTTGATAGGCTTCTTTTATTCTCTTATGCCACTAATTTGAGAAACTCTGGTGCAGGGCCTTCTATGAGAACATGATTAGGGTTGGAAACTGTGTCACATACAACAAGGTGAGTACTATATTATTAAAGTGATAAAGCTCCTATAATTATTAATTTATCGTTTTCTTCAGATAATTGTTTAAATGCTATGCTTTAATATAATAAGGTTCATTACTGTTGTTGCACAGGTTGTTGGCATATTTGGTTTTACTGGTGAAGATCATATCACGAAAGTTAGTTTCCCACCAGTGCAGGTTAGTATCTATTCTCCAAAGTCCACCTTCGTTTTATCTTTGATTACCATTTTCTCATTGTATTACGACTTTTAAAGTTTGTTAGTTTGTGATAATCAAAAGGCTATAAAATCAAAACAGTATTGTACTACTAATATTAATGTTGCTTTTGTTTTGTAAAGAACTTTTACATTATAAAATGAAATTCAGTATTAGTATGATAAATATTAACGAACAAACCTTTATGGTCTTTGTTTGGTTATGTGATTATATGCATTTGCTTGATGTTTCTTAATTTTTGGAAAATATTGAAGTTTTTTTGAAAGGTATATTAACATGTTTTGTTTTTCCAGGCTGTTCCATCATTCCCCAGTTCATTTCCACACCTGTTTTCTGGAAAAGATAATCTCCGTTGCTTGATTCCTTGTGCAATCGATCAGGTTGGTTTTTTCTTTTGGCATTATCTGTCTCCTATCAATTTTATTTTTATAGTGTTTGCCTCAAAGTCGCATTTCATCCAATAAATTTAATTTTCTTGGATCTTTTAAACTTAGTCTTCAAGCATGAATGTCGTTTAATGTTTACCACTAGAGGATTGTGACAACAGTTATAAGAATTAGATGACATATTGCTTAGGCAACTGAAATTTTGATATAATAAATGGTATATTTTACTGAACTTTTCTTTGCTGCATGCTTGTTTCTTGGATTCTTTTATAAACAATTAAGTCATTGGTACTTTAATGATAATAGTTGTTTGCAAATACTGACCAGTCATTCTCATATAAACCTGGGGTTTTGCAATTTGTTAACAAATATGTTAAATGTCATTTTAAGTGTAGCAGGTATATATCATTGTGAAACTAGCGATACTTGATCTAGTTTATTGATAGAGGGTGAAATAAGTAAAGTTTTAGTTTACGAAAGCAACTATTTTTTACTATGTATATAATAGTTCTTATTATTATGAATATGTGTTTTGCTTCAGGACCCTTATTTCAGGATGACCCGGGATGTTGCTCCTCGGTTAGGCTATAACAAGCCTGCATTAATCGAATCATTATTTTTTCCGGCCCTTCAGGTTCTCATGTCATAGTCATGAAACTATTTTATTCAGAAAGTTGTTTCATTTAAACGATCGTAACTAGCATTGCTTTGCAATTTTAATTATGTTTATATTGTTTGCTAAATTATGCAGGGAGAGACAGGCAAAATGTCCGCCAGTGATGCTAATTCAGCAATATACGTGACAGACACACAGAAAGATATCAAGAACAAGGTATGTAAACTTCCCTGCTCTGAACTTCTGTTCAATTGTAAAAGTTTATATATGGAGTTCCATGCAATGCTAATGTACATATAGGCTTCGGTTATTTGTATAGAATTGTCCAGTGGTATATTGATACTTGTATGGTTGGCATACTCATATCTCTATCTCATCTTTCTTCACTTACTAATAATGTAAGGTCATTTTATAAATGTATTCTGCAGGTTAATAAATATGCTTTCTCTGGGGGGCAAGATTCTGTTGAGAATCATAGAAAGTATGGAGCTAACCTTGAGGTAATTATTTCCAGGAAAAACATATGTTGAGACCATATAAGAATAAAATCCATTGATTCCTTGCAATACGCAAAAAGATTTAAGTTTGCAATATTCAGAGATATAGTGCAACATGTCTTTTATTGACAGTTTAACTTAAAAAAATTTTAAATGTCCTATTTTGACTTTTGAAGTCTTTCTTTTGCAACTTTGACCGTAAATTGTTTCGTGTGTGTTATACATTAGTTGATGTAAAATATGTGGATAGATTAAGCTTTAGATGTATTCTTCATTGATATAACTTTCATTAGGTATTATATAATACAAACAAAAATACTTAAGGTCAAAGTTAGAGAAGAAAGACTCAGCTAGTCAAATTTGGATATTTAAATTGGGACGGAGTGATTACATATTTGGCAGTTATTTTCATTTGCGTTATTAATGCTATATCAACTTTTTGCATGTGCGGTGGTCTCTGTATCTGAGTTTGTATATATTATGTAGGTGGATATTCCTTTTAAATACCTCAGTTTCTTCTTGGAGGATGATGAGGAGCTTGAACATATCAGGACAGTAAGAACACTATTAGCAGATACTTCCAGATTTTGTAAAGTTGCAAATTTTATCTAACCCTGGAGAACTAACATTTACTATTTACCTTTTAGGAATATGGTTCGGGACGTATGTTAACAGGTGAAATTAAGAAGAAACTAATTGATGTATTAAGCGAAATTGTTGAAAGACATCGTACGGCTAGGGCGGCAGTAACCGAGGAGGTATTTTTACATGCACTCGTGTTAGTTATATTTAGTTTAGTCTTGCAACAGTTATAGTGATTGACACAAATTACTAATGTTTGCTCTAGATGCAACTCTCAAATAGGCAAATTTTGAAGTACCAAATTGATAGGGGTATTAAGGGCTGTGTTTGGATAAACATTTTAAAGTGATTCTATGATATTGGATGATAAGAACATATTGTGCGGATGTGTGAGTTTTTATAACTACATTACCGGGGTTGAATAATAGATAATACAGGGTATATTTGTCTCTTTCTTAATTTAAGTTTTAGTCTGTTGCAACTCAAAATAGTTGGATGACGAGAAACATCTCATCCAGAAACTAGTAATTGGTTACTTTGCAACTTCAAGTCGGTAATAATAAGAGAATAAATTTCAATTTCACAGAAGTGTTTCCTTAAATGTTATTGAACATTTTTGTGTTTTGAGTATACTTGAATAATGCTGTTTAAAATATGCAAATGCATGCCAGTATGCTCTGCTCTAGGACATTATTATTATTATCAGCATGTATCTATTTTTATAAAATGTAAATTTTACTTGTGAGCTAACATATTACATGATGTTTTGATGCAGATGGTTGATGCTTTTATGGCAGTAAGACCGATGCCTAATATGTTTAACTGAGTACGCTTCTCGTCACACATGATTCAAAGCTTACTGAATTTTTATCATAGAATCTTGAAATTTAAACCGAGTTTTGCTGATTTTGTAAGACAGCTTAGTCTTCTGTAACTTTGTGGTTCCAAAATCCAAATAGCAGAAATGGAACTGGTGCTGGGAAACCTCAGGAATATATGGATATTTGGATTTAATTTAGTTTTATAGTTTCTTGTATGAAATTGAGGGTGCCAAAGCCTTGGGTTTCCTGTACTGTCACATAAGCATAGGTGGCAAAACGGGTGGGTCATCTTGCCACTCAAATCAAGTGTGTGTGTGTGTGTTTCTTTTGTGTTCGTTTAAATAGGGAAGGAAGTACTTTCTTAAGCTTGGTGTTAAACTACACGAATGCGAATGCCTAAGATGCAGTATAGCCCCCTTCTTTCACGCCTCCCGTCCACTTCTATGACACGATTATAATCTAGGAAATTATTAATGCCTACAAATATCTAAAAATAATATAGTAATTTGTGAATAATAATTCTTCATACAGGACTATTTACATAGAAAAAAGCTCAAAGAAAACTGTATTATAATGAACTTGTGAAATCCATTAAAACTTTCCATAAGTTTAGAAACAGGATTTGATGGCGGACTCGGATCCATTTTGGATTCCACTCCGTTTCAAATATATATCTCGTCCACAGTTAGAGCTTGTACAATTCTGATCATTTCATTTTTATTTTTTGTTTTTTTTGTCAGGACAATATAGTACAATATAATCTACTTTTGGCAATAGAAAGATTACAAAGAATTAGCCGCATGCCATCGTGGCTCACTGAGACCTTTTTAATCACAAATAATACAAACATATCCTTTCAATACTAGAAGATAGCAAATTTGAAACATATAACCAGGACAAGGCAACTTATTCCTTAATTGAGTTGAACCAACCGGTTTGACTTGGCAGCAGATTTCATGTTGCAAGTGTTTGTACTACTATCGGTATTTGATAAATTTGTCTAATTTCGTGGGTTATGTAAATACTTCAAAAGGTTGAAAGTTATATGAAGTGTATCCAAATGTATAAATTTTTCCTAAATTTTTTGTCATTACTGTAACGATTATAGTTTTTGTAATGAGAAATGATATATTTACCAAAAATTTTGATTTACATTACCACAATTAGTGGTATATGATTAGTATATCACCTCCCTTTCGAAATAGACCGTGCTTTAAAAAATTGTAGGAGAAAAAATCTTGGCAGGTTTCGACTAATCCTATACAATTACCCGGCCACTTAACCATTTTAAACTTATATCCAACTTGTCTTGCCCGTTTAAATGCCGGCTAGCATCATTTTAACAAGACAGACCCTTACAAGACAAAACAACCTTCGATTAGTTCAATGATCTACAACATAGTAAAATCAGTCACCCACCTTTGTCTTAATAAAAGAGCAGTTTGAATATAGAAAGAGTTGAACTATTCTTCTTCTTCTTCTCGATCTTCTAGTCTCGTGCATATCAGCAAGTAAGAAATGGGTAAAGTTAGTAAAGAAAACGGCGTGCTAAAACTTGTACGTGCCGGTGGTATAGTTGAACTATACACACATCCAATAAAAGCAGTTCACGTCATGGAAAGATACCCCCGACATTGTGTCACCAGACCAGATTTTTTCAAGTTCCCAAATATCGTGGTCAAGCCCGAGTCAATTCTGAAACCTGGACAAGTGTTTTACCTTGTTCCTTATCATACCATCTATCGTTTACTTAAATCTAGAGATTGTCGCCACCGTGATCCCAGTGAATCCATCAACAAACAAAATCTTGAAAACATGCAACAGATGGAGGCGTTTGATACTTCTTTCTTCCACCACATATCTGTTCAAAGTATTAGTAACAAAAAACAAAGAAATCCACAAGTTGCTAATATTTATATGGAGGCAAGAAGGGACAGTATTGTTTCCAATGATGGAGTTTATGATTCTCCAGAAGCTCTTGCTTCTGGTTGTTTTCCTACACGAAGAAAAGGTGGTGGATTGGCGGAGACTATCAAGGATTCAACTACTAGAAACAGCTGTTTAAAGCCATGTTTGAAACAGAACCGAAACAAGAATCTACGAGCCCAACAAGGTCCAAGGGTAAGATTCATGTTACCAGAACATGATGAGAAATGGAACGGTGATGATTTTTCCGAGTTTTGACTAATCATTAATTGTTCCAGCGCGTTCAACTCCCTTGACCAAACCCTATAATCCTCATGATCTGGTTTGCTAGTTAAGTACCACGGAAGGGTTAAAATCTTGGATATATCTATAACATACATACAGATACTCATATGCATATGTAATAATGTTGTGAAATAGTCTAGTTTGCAAAATTTCACACAATGAATAATGTTTTGAGTCACATTTATCTCCATATGGAGGTTACTTGTGAGTTCAAGATTCATGATGTGAGATTACACAAAATATCTTGCTCCCTGTATAATACATATACTTATTAATATACTTGCTATTAGTACTTGTCCATAGATATTTCAAAAACTGACAGTTTGATCTTGGCAATCCTTTGTACTCGTGCGATTATGTAGATAAGAAATGAATGAATGATTTATTGATGAAAAGAATAAGAATGTATGAACCTCAAATAACACTTTTTACAAATTTACTACTTCTTGCTGAAGCTCTGGATATGCTTGTGCAGTGATCCTTGTAAGTATTCTTCATATTTGTCGGTTCTCATATGTGGAGGTGTTTTCGGTTTAAAGATGGCATCTTGAAGATTATCCAATTTGGGTGTAATTGAACTTAGTTTTGTTACAGTATGTATCAGTTTTTTCTGATGTTGACCTCTTTCTTGATTCTTTGGAAATATATTTCTGCTTGAATCGTAGCTTTCTAAACTTGCTTCTTGACGATGATCAAGCTTTTCAGGAAGAAAATTCCCTTCCAATATTCTTAAAACCTGTAAAAATCGCATCTTTGCTAAAGTTCAAGTATCATATAGAAACAGTAGATCACTTTACAAGAAATGTTGATTTTGAGTTTCTAATAATAGCTAAGAGATTAACCTTAGACATCCTTGGCCTATTGTCAGGTTGAGGTATTATACATAAACTGGCTGCATACATCATATTCTTCACTTCTTTCACGTCATACTTGTTTCCTAGCTTAGGATCAATCATTTCTATGTTTACTTCACTATCTACACAAAAATTCCGTCCCTGAAAACTTCAAGTATTCAAGTTAATTGGTTGATCGGTATTGCTGATGCATGTTGACAGTATTATTAATTCGGAGTACTGTTTTTGCAAAAAGTTTGGCAAAGCACAGTAAGAAAGATTTTTACCCATTCAACAAAATACCGCTGCTTAGTAGTTCTTGAGAATTCGATTGCTTTGATCCCAGTTAGGATCTCCAAAAGGACTTTCCCAAATGCATAAACGTCGGCTTTCTCAGTTACCAAACCAGTTTGTGTATACTCAGGAGCCAAGTACCTGGAAAACTTAAAAACAATGCTTAATTTTGTTTTCCTTAAAACATCTAACTGCTTACCAAATTGTTATGAATTGAATATCTTTATTCGAAAATTTATAAGATAAGCTGGTAAAATACCCAAATGCGCCAACAACACGTGTTTCTTCCTCTGTTTGTCCATCTGCTTGCCATCGAGCCAGTCCAAAGTCTCCTACCTATGTAGGGCACATGCATCATTTCATTAATAAATGGGAGAACAAAGGAAGAAAGCAACAGGAGTCTTGATGACTGACCATTGGCTTAAAATCATGAGTTAAGAGTATATTGTTTGGTCTGAAGTCTCTATGAATTATGCAGCCGACACGACAATCTTCATGAAGATATCTCAACGCTCTTGCTGCACCACATGCGACCTTCATTCTGTTATCCCATGTCAACACCTCACCTTCCTCTTTTCCTATACATGAAATGGTTTTCCTAAATGTTATTCCGAGGGCATGCATTAGCATTGCAGACATCTGTCAGAGAATGCACAAGAACAACATATCTGTTCTTTCTTTTGAACACCACATCTTCAAATTTCTTTTACACGGACCATTTAGGTCCACCACCATGAATACCCCTCTATGTTTTTGCTCAGACTAACATGTATCAAGAGATCACTCGTTTTGACAAACCAAATTTCACCTGACACCAAACCTTCCCGACCCACCCATTCACAAGTTTTGAGCTTCTCTATACTAACATACTTTATGTGGATGAATAATGGAGTTAGAGAGATAAAAAGACATAGATCTTACCATATAAATGTCTGTCTAAAGATCCGTTACAAGCAAATTCGTATACAAGGAGCCATTCCTTCTCAATGCAATAACCAATCAACATGACCAGATTCTTGTGTTGTGCACAACTCAACACTTCAACTTCCGAACAAAACTCAGCTGCACCTTGTGCACTTACCATCTTCCGTTGTTTCACTGCAACAACTTGTCCATCGCTCAAAACACCTCTATATACCTTACCAAATCCACCTTCTGCCAAGAAGTTACTTTCTGAAAATCCATCTGTCGCGCTCTCAATCTCTTCATGGCTGAACCTTCTTGGTGATCTACCTAAATCAGGAGCACTATGCTTGCAAATCGAACAAAGAGGCGGAGGTATGGCTGGCTTTTTTCGTGCGAGAGATATGTCTCTTCTTACGCTCGAGGTTCTGTCAATGGTTGGTGATATTTCATGACTGAATGATACCCTTCTTAATGTTTTTTGGCCCGAATCATTTTGATCCCTTCCCTTTTGGCCCAACTGTCTAAAGTCTACCGATTGCCTTGCTGCATATGGATTTGTTGAGGTATCCGTCTTCATGTCTACCTTTCTTGTTGTATCTGCTCCATCTACGGAAAAGAAATATGACAAAAAATGTAACCATTTAACTTACTAATTCAAAACAACCTATTAGATTTGGCAGAGTTAATTATAGAACAATGTGAATATGCAAAATATGTAACATACTCCCATTTATTTATTGCTCTATAAATAGTTCTTCTTAATCATTATGATGAATCTAACAAACTTTTGTCCAGCATTGAAAATGAAGCATTGAATGGTTAGGTAGCTCACCATCTTTTTCTGTCATGAAATTGCCGTTTTGTATAGGGCCAGATACCGATCTAAGAGGGACCTTATTCCTGAACCCATGAGTCTGACTTAAGTGTTGTGATGTCGGATACTGCTTTAAACGAGAAGGCGTATACTTTGGTAGGGGAGGCATGGTTTTCTGGTGAACATATCCCGCTGAAGTGGATGATGAAGTCGAATAAAACGATGAAGCGTTTTGTGTGTTAATTGAGCTTGGAGTGAAATCTGACACTGTAAGACTTGTGTTGTTAACTTGATTGTAGGATGGAAAAGAGCCTAGCATATCGCCCATAGAGACTTTCTCTTGATCATTCATGGTAAGTGGGAAAGTCACTGATCTAAGGATCTTGTGAAAGGGACCGTCTATGAGTGCAACATTGCTATTCAAGTACTGCTCTAAGCAACAATTTGCTTCATCATTTAATCGTCTGCCACATTCATATAGAGCATATTAAAAGTTGCAGAGTTTGTTACAAATTGAGGAATTTATATAAAAATTTTTTAGTCTTTTAGTTGATTTAGATAAGCAAACATACTGATCAAGTATCACCCATCTTGCATGAAGCTCAGTGGCTATCATTGCAACTGACCCAACTGGGGTATACGCCACGACTTTCACTTCAGTGTGAACCTGGATTTAAAATGTGCAACAATGTTAGGATTTAATCGATGCCTTCTTGGAATAAATTGAACATTTGATCCTAGAGGAGCAGAAATGGTAAGACGGGTAACGGGTCAAAATGAGTTTGGTTGAAATGTGTCAATACTGAAGGTAGTTTAGATCTTGGAATGAAACAAATGGAAGGTAGTATGTGAAGTAGTTTCTGGGAGAGTTGCGCCCCGTTTGAGCCACTTGACATGTTCCCCTGTTAGCTAACTTTTTTCTGTAGCCCGTTTGTGATAAATCACAAAACAAATAAACCTAATTATACTTAAATGGGTTGAAATTGCCATCTATTTTAAATAGTTACAAAGCCAACACCTAGCACACTAAAATAGCTTGACTAGTCACACGCCCGGGCCAAAGAGCTTTGTTGTTTGGCTCCAAAAGTAGAACCCAAACACTTTGAAATCGAGTTCCTCTAATCATTCTTTGTTTACATAAGGTAGGGAATTTTACTATTTCAGAATATATGTTTTTTTATTTTTGATTTCCAGCCAACCTTCCAACATGACAATCATTCATCGTATACCGAGGGTATTAAATCTGAAATATGAGGTTTTTTATTTTCTTGAATGTAGTGTCTGTTCTAATCTGTGTCAGTTAATTGTATTAAATGCATTCCATTAAAGAACTCGTACCTTGACAACTTTGTGAAGGGAGAACAGATGGTGTATCATTTGTGTACACACATTATAAACTCGTTGTGGAATATCACGTCCATCATCTACAAATCCGACCTTGTCAAGCACGTTGTTTTTTGCAGCACTTCGTTTCTTCAATAAGCCTATTTAGAATGCAAACAAAGTTATAAAGCGAAAAAGCAGCATACTCATCACGCATGATCACATGAAACGTCAAATCATTATAATGTGATCTCCTTACGAGAAAAGAATCCCTTGGAAGTGTGACGGGGTTGAGCAGTCTTGACAGAAAACGAATTAGATTCATGAGAAGGGAGAATCGCTAGTAATACTAGTGAATCCATAGGCTTGATTACATTTTGAACTGCCCATTCAAGTGCATAATCCGTAATCTCTTTATCAGCCTCTATGCTCACTAGTATTATTTGGCCACCCATATTGTACGTCACTAATATTGCCTCACGAAGCAGAAGGTCTTTGACAACATCAATCCATGAAGCTTTTAAATATAGAATCTGCCAATCTGGCTCCTTCTACAAGATTCTTTAAGATTTTTGTTTAGCTTTTCTGTTCTTTTCGTGTTTATTCTTTAAGATGAGATAGACTCAACTGAAGGGTACAAATGGCAAAAACTGAAGACAAGCAGGCTGTATGAACAAACGAAAGTTGTGGTTTTGTGTTTGTTTTCTAGTTTGTGGACTTTTTTAATACTTCATTTCCAGCTATCAATTCTAAATGCAATAAGAAAATACTGCATAACATTCAGTATTCTTTGTGTTGACTTTTTCTAACTTGGCAGTCCTGCACTATCAAATCTTAAAAACATTTGAATTGGTTTCCATTTTTTTTGTTATATTTAGTGGTGATGGTACATTGGTACTGATACCAAACAAGGTTTGGATCAAGTGAAGAAGAGGTCAAGGGTTCGATCTTTACTTCTTGCACCAAGTTCTGTACAGGAGTGGAAAACGGTATTGGGTGTTGCTTTACTTCTAGTACTGATATCGACTCTATCTTTGACGGGCCACTAATCTATGGGTTTATGCAAGTAGGCGGATAGTTGCTTGCATGAAACCGTTAACATGTACCTCCATAAATTGTTTGCACTTAGAAAAAATGGGAAACCATTTCAAGTTTGCTACTAAGTCAACTCCAGAAAGTTGGGTTAAACTGCAAATACATTTTGCAACAAAACAATTTACTTGGGATATTGACTTATTGAGTTCATAATAGCATATCTATTTGACAAATTCACAACTACTGTATTTTTTTTTTTTTTACATATAAACACCCATCACAACGACCTTTAATACACAATTGTCATGTACGAGGTTTAAATTTATACGAGTAATATTGTTTGATATCGTCACAAAGCTAAAATTAACATCCTCCTAATAGATCAACCTAATTATTTTCCTAATCATAAGATGAAGCCACATAAAAAAATCAAGGGGATGATGTATGAAAGATAATGAGTGTATTACACATATCAAAATGTTGTGATATTAGGAGGATTATTATACTAAAGTTTTATGATCAATCATTTTCCGTCAAAGAATAGATGAGATAAGATAAGATAGAAATATTTAATCAATATAAAAAAATGATTAGATATTACTGTCCTTTAATTAAGGTTTATGAAATTGATTGACTTAGTGTTTGAATTAGTCATCATACGGCAAAGACCGTGTACGGCAACAAACAATATATTTGCAATATAATTGAAGAAATATTTTTAGACAATAAATATTCTTCCTAGCTAGGTATTCAGTTTATATTTGTTTTAAGGGAATTGATTAAAAATAGTATATGCATCAATGATTTGCACTTAAACATATTTACAAACAATTTAAACATAGCCTTAGAGGCTTAGACTATGTTTATCATTTCCTTTATTAAGATAAGATTATGTTAATTAACCAAGAACTAAAGTACAGAATACGTTTTTTAATTACTTTTATTTTATGCAATCTATCAGTAATACTCTTTTAATAAATTACAGGAATCAATTGTTGCACAATAGAACTCAAATCGGAAGCCCTGGATTTGATTTTCAGCTTGGGTTTCAGTTTTGAGTTTGAGACGTTTCGGTTTTGGTATCAATTGGTTTGATAATAAGACCGAATTAGGGTTGGTAATTAATTTTGTTATTTTTGAAGGTTAGTCCATGCACTATGCGTGATCGGTAACTAATTTTGATAATCATGATTATTGTATTACTCATGTACTCCTTGTTACAACAAGGATTTTTAGTTATCAATTTTATGTGTCAACCATAATCTCGATCTTTAACTGTCGAATAGTTTTGGAGGTTAGCAACAAACCAGGCTAAGTTTTTTATTTTTATAATGACAAGTGTTATATGTTAATGATTCGAACCCCAACAGTGACATCCAAGGTGGACAGTATGCTGGAAGTTGGAACCGCACATTCCTACAGAACAGGAGTGATAACAAGTGTGCACACATGCTAAAGAAGTAAATGCCCGAAACCATGGGGAATCAAAAGTCAATCCCAGGTCTTCAAGCCAACATGCCCTCCGCCATTTTCCTCAAAGAGGGCTCCAGCTGACCTCACAATAATTTACATACTCCATATAAAAATACAGTTTACTATAATATGATGGATTGTCCAACAATTTCCAGTTTACCCCAACTTTGTTATGTCTTCAAGTTTCCGGGTGGTTGGGATTGCTTTTATATAAACGTATTTTTCTTTGAGAAAATAAGCATAAAAAAATGCTTAATTCTACTAAAATAAGGAGATAAACAGTTTAATTGTATTTATAACTCTTGCCTTTTATCTAATTCATTTTTGGGGAAATCATAGGTGCTGCAGTAGCAACAATGGATTCGATTGTATGTTAATAAACTTCAAGGGACAATCAGAATTTTTTCACTAAAAAACTTGCAGCACGGATGGAATCCCCTTCATTTTTTCGTCCTAGACATTTTCCAACTAAGCACAGATAAAACATACCTCATTAAGTAAATTTACAATCTAACTGCTGAAAAACGGTTAAATCCAAACTGTTCACTCTCCTCAAGATACCTTTGCAACGTATGTTTCTTATTTTACCGGTTTTCATGTTAATCAGGACCCATGACATCTAAGGTGCTTACCAATCATCACCATATTTGGTCAGGCGCTGGTGTTTTCGCGAGATGTCTTACGTTTGAAACTTCCTTTGCATATATCTCCGAGATGCTCAGGGAAAGGATTCTGAAATGGTCATGGAGATACCTTGTTAATTAGCCCGTGTACATCCAAGTCAAAGACTCGACCTTCCTGGGTAATTTAAACAAGAAAATCTCATTGTTTACTTCTAAGGTAGTTACTAAGTCTCTGCTAGGTACAAAGTCTTAAAAATCAGTAAAAAATAACTTAGAATTGTGCAAAAAAAAAAAAAAAAAAACGGGTCTAGTAATCTAGTTTACTGTTTGAGGGAAAGATTGTTCATTGTGTTAATATGATAGAAGAAATTTGACCGCATTTTGAGTTATGCTTATGTTTGATCAACGAAAGCTTTGAATAAAAATAGGCTGCAAATTTTACTTCAGTATTCTTCGCTCTCCGAACTTGAATCATGGGCACTCTCATCCTGGTATGTACTGTAAGTTCTTGACTTTGTATTGAACCTTGAAATTGTACTTTTAAATCTTTGAGGCCCAATTTCATCGTCACTTTCGTCTGTTAACTCTATATCGCTGTTATCATCTCCCCTTGAATTAGATTTACGCATGTTTTTGGTGTTGCTATGTAATGGTGGCTTGTTATATCCCGGACTAGATTTTTTAGTGCTTTTCTTGACAGGCTTAATCGAGTCGGTTCCTTCAGTTTTGAACATGACCCTCTTTTTGCTTGATTTCACTCTCATTCTTGCTTTTGATTTAGAGTTTATGAGAATTGATGTGCTCGGTTTCTCTTCATCTGAGAATTCCTCTTCACTGTAATCATCTTCCTCATATATGCTTCCTGAGGAACTGTTGGAATCACTGTCTGAATCAGGTTGAACATCATGACTAGATAATACTTGTGGCTCAGCTACTGGTTCGGGCTTGTACACTGGTTCTGGACCCGAGTCTGAGTCTGAACTCAAATCTGAGTCTGTAAAATCAGGTTCTGGCTCAGGCTCGGGTTCTGGTTCTGGTTCTGGTTCAGGCTCAGGTTCAGGATCGGTCTCTGGATCTGACTCCGACTCATGCTCCTGCTCCCACTCATCCTCCAGTTCTGGCTCGGGCTCTGACTCAGACTCGGGCTTATGCTCAGGATCATCCATAGGCTCGGGCATTCCAGGCAGGGTAAATGGCTCTATCGTTATACCTAGGTCTCCGTCAGAGTCAGAGTCTGATGATGAGGATGACGATGACAATGATGAGTATTGCTTAGGTGGACCACTGATTGGCTCAGCAGGTGCTGGTGATGGCGTAAGTCCTTCGGGTGGAGCTATAGTAAGGAAGTTAAGAGCTCCTACAATGTCGGATATCAATGGACGAACACCTGACTCCTCTTGTAGGCACATTGCTGCCACCCCAACCGCTTGATTTAAATTCTTTTCTGGAATTACTCCTTTGAATATAGGGTCAGCTAATTCTTGAAATCTCTTTGGATCTTTAAAATATGGTTGTGCCTGTATTATTCAAAGTATAAAAAATTAGAAGTTATATGTAGGCTTTAAAACATCATTTGTTTAAAACTTAAAACAGGTTTTCAAAGTTTATCTGAAGTTTTTCTAGCTAGGGAAGGCATGAAGAAGATTACCCAAGACACAAGATTTTGCTCGTTTTTGGGGCGGGAAGTATCCATTGCTTTTCTACCGGTGATAAGTTCTAAAAGAATAACTCCAAAGCTATAAACGTCAGATTTGAGGGTGAGTTCACCGGTATACTCATATTCTGGAGCACAACCAACAGTTCCGACCACCCTTTGCTGCACACTACTACCAGAAGAACTTTCTAGGTTGACAAGCCCGTAATCTGTGACCTTCGGTTCAAAGTTTTCGTCCAACAAAATATTTGTTGACTTCACATTGCGACATAGAATTGGTGGTTTAACCTTCTCATGTAAGTACTCCATAGCTTGTGCAGCTCCTGCTGCAGCTTTCATCCTTGTGATCCAGTCTAATGGTTTCTTGCCCGAAGGAAGATCTGTCGTCCAAGTTTTAAAAAAAAAAGATTAAAATAAGTTAAGAGTATGGTTAAAGAGATTGATTTACAAACTAGCATAAGAAAAGCAAAAAGTACCATGTAAATGATCTTTAACTGAACCCATCGGCATATGTTCGTATACCAAGAGTCTTTGATCACCATCAGCACAATATCCGATAAGTTCAACAAGATTTGGATGATGAAGATCACTCAATTTCATCACTTCTTCTATGAACTCCTTATTTGCTTTTGTTCCAATTTTGTCTAGTTTTTTCACAGCCACAACCTTCATTCATTCATGTACAAAAAACTCATTTCAATTATTATTGTCATACACATCCTGTAATCAATTGAAAACCTAAACATGAAGCATTAAAATGTATACTAACCTTGCCGTCGTCTAGAGTTCCTTTATAAACCCTTCCAAAACCACTTTCACCTAATAAACATTCTCGCTTGAAATTTTTGGTGGCTGAGGCCAAATCACGGAATTTGAATGTACGGGATGAGCCTGTTGGAGGTTCATCTACTGCAGTAGTAGTAGTTGTTGTAGCGGTAGCGGCATTGGAAACTGCAACAGGAACAGAAGCAGGAGCAGCTGCGTCACTACCACCATCACCTTCATTGTCACTATCTTTATCTTTTTTCTTTGAATCAGCAGTTTTCACTGATTTGACATTTTTCACTGACTTAACATTTTTAAGTGAAGCGGCATTTTTTACTGCAACAAAGATAGTTAAATGTTTAGTTTAAGTAGAGAGTGACAAATGATTTGGCCAGGCAGTCAGGCAGATTGGGCAAAACCGATAAAAATGTGATACTTGTTCAGTCCCATATTAAATGTCCATCTTTAGAAACATATTGATTACATTAATTACATTAAAAAATGGTAAGATCCATATGTTACTTTCGGGGGTGAACATTTAATTTGGGGCATACTAAACAGAAATGTTGGCTCTTCAATTGTGACAGAGGGATCTATTATCCGGACTTGAAATGGACTGAGTCGGGTTGACCTGAAATACCTTTAGTTCATTTTAGTAAGTTAGATTATTAATAATCTTGAATAGCTTATGGCAGTAGGTTGTATGCATTAATAAACATGCTTTGGGCAATGACCCGTTTGTTCCTTTGTTTACCGTTCTGTTGCAATGAATATGTATAATAAGGAAGGTAGATATATATAAATTTGTTGACAATTATAAATGTATTATTTGACAAGGAAAAATTACCAGAAGGTTGTTTCGAAAGGGGATCTTCTTTAGGTTGTGCCACAGGTACATCCTGTGGCAACTCCTCTTCCTCTTCTTCCTTCTTATCATCCTTCTTTTCATCTGATTTATTTTCTTCTGAATTCTTTCTAAGGCATGGCAAACAATTCATTCTTTTTGCTATATGATATATTTGTATGATAAGTTATGGCAGACGAAAAAGGAAAACACAAACAAAAAGAGAAAAAATGCACGAACAACAAATAATTAATCTTGAAGTTCCAAAATGAAAAATACCAAACTAGAATATTTTGGATGTCCTAAGCACGAACAACATCACTGTTTTATCCACTCCTATATAACTCCCTTGAAACATAATTTGTTTCAAGGAAAGTTTTACAGGGAGAGAAAAAACATGAGATTGTGAAAGACAACGTAGCTAGTAAAAACGCGACGTATTTCCAGAAAACGAAGGGGGAAGAAAGAAAAGAGGATGAAAAGGGTCCTCCAGGCTCCGAATACGGGGACTTGAAGGACCCGTACTGCACCAAAATGAAGCGTACAAGAGTCTATAATGATAAAAGATTAGGAGAGGAGAAAAGTGTCATGCATGGCTTTGACAAAGCTTTTTGAATGGAGAAATTTATGGAGATTGTGTGGACATTCTCTAATTAGATGTCTTTCCTTTTTCAATGGAGGTAATATTTTCCATGTACTTGGATTCTACGAATGTGGCATTTCATGCAGGCACGAGTATCTAATTGTCAATGTGGTGTGGTGTGACATTGGCAAGTCTGCCCTCTCAATGTAGAAGTCATATTGTAACACCCCAACAAGGCGGAATCATGAGGGTTACGTACTAAGCACAGCACGACATGGAAATTAAGTAGAGACAAGTCTAGATGCATTTAATAGGATTGGAAATCCATACAATCATTCAATTACAATCCCGAGATCATACAAAAATGCATAAGGAGCATGACGATCAAACGTTTACAAAAGATAGCACAAAAGATGACATATGATCCTAAGCATAACCCATAAGCGGGAACTATAAATCACGGATCCATGATAAAGTCCAAGTTCAATCCTAGCATGCAAACAATCAATCATCATCCAACACGTCTTTGATTCACCTATTCACCTGAAAAGTGTACTAAAACGGGTTAACATAAAGTTGGTGAGTTCGTAGGTTTAAATAATAAAAATCAAGTTTCGGGATAACAACCGTTAACAATATACGAGGATTAGGATACCTAATCACGTCCAAGGAACCCTAAAAGGGTTTCACGTTATCAAAAGTCAACACAAGTCATGATCAACGTCCAATAACCGTCCATATACATGCAATATCGTCCACATTTAGGTTAAACAACCCATATCCACGGTAATGATCATACCGGGTGTGGATTCGTCAATCCACCGTCCACGTCCACGTCCATATATATATATGAATAACATAACGTCTTATATAATATACAACAACGACCATCATCACACATATACGTCCATTAACACATACTACAAGTAAACAATTAGATAACTAACGCCTCGTTCCATATCATAACAAAGTATATCAACCGACAACGTTTAAACGACCAATTACACTTTCCACCCCAAATAATGTAAACATAGAGGCTATGAAACTCACCTTGGTCGGCAAAAGTAGTTAAGATCGAGCTAAGGTGAGTTTATAGATGTTCAATGTCCGCCACGTATCCACAACCTACCATTATATATAATATATGCATTATTACGCGGTAAGCTAAACCCTAATTAGGGTTTCATAGTTGGCATGTAACTTAATTTAACTCCCAGAGATGTCTTAGAAGTGATTCAAGAACATTTATTGATAAAGGAAGGGATTTGGTCAAAAGCGGTTCAATGACTTAGCACCAAAATTTGTCATGAAAATCAAAGTGTTTAGAAATGTGTTTAATCAATTTTTGTTTATCTTAGGATGTTAATATAAGACCATTAAACAAGTTTTGGATCATTAAAAGTCGACCGATAACCAAACGAAAAAGTTGGGGAAAGAACAGAAGAATTGCGGCCGCTCGCACGGTCGGCTGTGTGAGCGTTTGTATTATGGGAAAACTGTGGCCACAAGCACTGAGCGTCTGTTTGAGTGGCCGTGCTCCTACTGGGCAGGTTTTTGACTCCATGGTCGACAAAGGAAGCTCCAAAACACATTTTTATGTGGTGGGAAGGCTGCGGGTGACCCTATATATAAGCATCAATGATTCCTTGAAATTAGAATCGTAAGAAGTGTATGTGCATTGTGTTGTTGATTGATGGAAAACGTTTTAATAAGGATCGGGACATATCTCGCATGATAACATTTTCCCCCTTAACGTATTATAGATTTGTGATTGTGATAACGATTAAGTCCATGTTGATGGCATAACGATAAGCCCACGATTTGTGGCATAATTTTGTTGTTAACAATGTTGTTTAACAGGTATATTGAATATGAATGCTTAGTTGTAACGTAACGTTGATATTACGCATTTGAAATATATGTAAATCGTGTCGGTTTATTACGCATTATTTATTATGTAAGTCGTGACAGAAACGTATTTTTACGCATTGTTCATCATGTAAGTCGTGCCGGTTTACTATGCATTATATATTATGTAAGTCGTGCCAGGAAACGTATTTTATGCATTGTTCATCATGTAAGTCGTGCCGGTTATCGTTATTATAAACGTAAATGTTAACTTGTGTTGATTTGTGTGAACGTGATTAGGTATCCTAATCCTCGTGTATCATTAACGGTTGTTATCCCGACACACTTATTTCCTGTTACTTGTCCCTACGAACTCACCAACTTTATGTTGACCCGTTTTAGTACACTTTTCAGGTGAACAGGTTAGCTTAAAGATGTATTGGATGATTGATTGCTTGAATATGCTAGAATTGGATATGGACTTGGACTTCTTGGATCGTGATTCATTATTCCCGATTTGGGGTTTATGCTTAGATGTGACCCGGTTACTTGCAACTCTGAATGGTTCGTATGGATTTACTTGATCCTTTTATGCATTTAGTTTTACTCTACATAATTTCCATGTCGTGTTGTGCTTTTCTTGTGATACCCCATGATTCCGCCTTGTTGGGGTGTTACAGAATGAGTGGAAGGGAAAGAGTGGAAGAGTGTGATTGGGTGGTTTAGGATAGAGTTGGGTCATGGGTGGTTCATGGGTCATAGGTCGACCCATGGATCACCCGATTACGTTTCTAATCAACATAAAAATCGTTTTACGTTCTAACCCGACCAATACATTCACATAACCTCGTTTAGCATAAAGGCACGTCTTTAATTCAACTTTAAATGAATTAATTACTTAAACTACTAAAACAATTAGTCATTCAACACGTTTAGGTCAATGGTTCGATAATCAAATAATCACGTTAAATCACGTTTAATAAGAGTCAAACGGGTCAAATTTCACGAATGTTACACATATAGTTTGTATCTTTTACATAAACCCACTGGTGGCTACGAAAGTTCACCCGCTATGACTCCAGACTTGCAAAATAAGCTGCGTTGGATTAGCCTGTTAACAAAAAGAAATGATCTAACCTATTTGTCACATTCAATTCAATTTGATTTCATTGTTATAGCTTATGTATAGTCGTGTACTAGTAAAATTGCGCATGGCCAAATATTTCCACAATAAAAGACAAAATAAGGTTTTATTCTTTTAAATTTATTTTGTTCATGTTTGCTCATTAATTTATTTTGCTCGCTATTCTTTTAAATTTATTTTGTACTAGATTGGTTCATGTTGTAAATTTGAACTCAACACATATTAATCATGGCCGGTGTTGCGGGACAAAGTGGATGACGGGCCGAGACCCGATCTTTTAGCGGCCCATTTTTTTTTTGTATTATATAAAAAAAATTATATATGTTAGCTCATTAGAAATCCCAACAATTAACTGAAAATTTAACCTTATAATTTAACTTACACAAAAAACGCGCTTACATATCTTTTACGGATAAATAAAGTTATATTTTTCAATCTTGGAATGTAGCCGCAACCCGCAAGCTACTCTAATGTAGAATAAGAGTATTATAGTATTATATCTTTTAATTTGATGTGTCTAATGTATAAGTGTTATCCAACTTAATATATATGAATATATTTAATTAACCTGTATTATATTTTTTTGTTCTGTTAGATATAATCTGTAAAATAATATATAGTTTTGAAGATTATCTTAATAATCATCCTAAAACTATAAAATAATGGCATGTGGATTTTATTAAAGCTCCCTTTTAATCTTTTCTTTTTTTAAATTATTTTTCACATATTATGTAATTTAAAAATAACTTTTCTTATGTTTTTTAATATACTATAACTTTTTTTTGTCATTTAATAAAAATAGTTTATATAACATAAGTCGTTGCGTCTAATTTCGTTTAACTTAAGGGCCTTTTTACAGGCTTGTCCTACGTCTGTAAACTCTCAGAGACGGCTCTGATATTAATCATCATCTAAGACTCCGTGTTGTGCATGTATAGACTACGTCGGATTAGAACAATATGAAGAATATCAAAACACTTGAGATGGTTTTGTTGATGAGTTGATATATGTTTTTTTTTTAAATTTTTTGTTAAATTTAATCATTATATTATATTGTTGATGGTCATTGCTTATTTGTATTGCTTCAAGTTTTATTTAATGTATTTGAATTTTATTTTTAAGTTTGTTTTTTCATCTTTACAAGGTTTTTTATTTTTTAATAATCACCTGTTCTATTATTTATTATTTTAATATTTACTTTTGAGCGAAATGTTTATTTGAAAACTAAAATTTATGTGAAAACTAAAATACTGATCAAAACATTGTGATCTGAATCTAACACAATGTGTATTGTGTAATCTAAAAACACATTGAGTTAAGTTTCATACCACAATGTGTTTTTATAGCGCATGAAATATCAGAAAATTGTTCAAACACACTGTGATATGAACTTAACACAATGTGCTTTTTAAAATAAAAAAAAAATACATTGTGTTAGATTCGGATCACAGTGTGTTTTGACCAGTTTTTTTTTTCTAGTTTTCACGAAAATTTTAGTTTTAAAATGATCACAACCCTTATTTTTGATATATAATTTGACATTATCGATCATCGGATAAGCCTGAAAACTAGTTATCTATAATAATATAACTAAAAGAGGGGTTGGGGGTACACTTGACACCCTTAATCCCCCTCCTTTAGCATAATCTTCCATCCTTATTAATCCTCTAATTTTTTAATACCAATCTAAATTAATTTACACTTTTTAGTCTTCTATCATCAATTTACACTTTAACCCAATCTAAAACAATCAATTTACACTTTTTGGTCTTCCATCACTAATTTACACTTTTTAACCCAATCTAAAAATATTAAACTTACAATTTTTGATTTTCCATCACCAATACTTTTTCGGAGTGGAACAACCTGAAAAAAATCAAAACGTTCGAGATGGTCTTTGTTGATGAATTGGTATGTATTTTTCAAATTATATAGTTTACACTTTTAGAATATAAGAAACTGTAAATTTTTTATTTAACTAAAGTTGAAAAACAAAAGATAAACTGGAATCAATATTTATATGGAGTTAATTTTCGTATGTTTCTTCTTTAGTTTTCGTATTGATTAAGTTGTGATATATGACTTAACTAATCTAAATATTATATATTAAACTTTGTATTTGTAACCTATATTAACTCTTAGGATTTACGATTATATCTTGGGGGATGGGAATATAAGGCTGTTAGGTACCTAAGGTTAGGTGTGAAACACTCACATATTGTTTTTTTAATCCGTAAAATTTCATGGGGCCCAAGCATTCATTCATTAATCAAGAAATATTAAAAAATTTGTATGTGAGGGGTTCTACACCTAAGCTTGGATGTCGGATAACCTTATATTCATTTTTCCCTTATATCTTTTTATAACCTTTTAGATATAAAGTCTAAATTTGCTATGAGTAGGGTTTTGATTACTTTAATATACTGACTTTGATTATTTTGATATCGTTTTGAAAGTAGCTCATTAATGGTGTATACTTAAGATTTACGATTATATCTTTCTATAAGCTTTTAGATAAAAAGTCAAATTTTGCTAAGAGTAAGATTATGATTACTTTAATATATCGACTATGATTATTTTGAATCTATTTTGAAACTAGCTCATTAATGGTATAATTTTTTAGCCGCTGTTATTCTATCAGGGGGAAATGTTACATATTGAGATGGTGTTGAATGTTTTAGTATGATTATTTAGCATGGTGGAACAATTCATCATCTTAGTTTGTGTATGACAGATATACTTCGGATCTTATGAAAAACATGATATCAATTTTAAATAATACCTTTAGATAAAACCCTTTGAACCACGTTATGTTTAGGATTTAACACAACAAGAAATGACTTTCCAAGGTTTTTGGCTCGACTTTTTTTTTTATCAAAAATTTGTTTCCCTATTTTTCTTGCATTAGCCGATAAAATCATTTAATCCACGTTTGGAATGTCCTTGGTTGGGTTCTTTTTTTATCCTGAATAATTTTCCTGGATCTGTATACAAAGATATTTATTTGATTCTTATGATTAATTTGTTTGGAGTTTATTTTTTAAATTTAGATTAAATACACATAAACACACTAGGAGAAATTACCAGTTTTTCGATGGGTTTTTTTTTTTTGCTATTTGTAGGACACTATCATACATGGCTCGGTCAATGGTGAATGGGCAGAAAATTTTAGGAGTATTTTGACCGATAGAGTGGCTATTCAGCTAGCAAATTTTCAAATTGATTTCGGTATATGTATTTAATATATTTGAATTCCAATTTTTAGCTGTGATTAATATATTTTGAGACTACCCGTCCATTGGACGAGCCTGAACACTAGTTAATATATATAAAAGTAACTTATAAAGATAAACCTGGTTTATGTTAAAACAAGTTGAATTACAAAATTGGTTGGCCGGCTCAACTTTTTCTATCTTAAAAAAGATGAACAAATGAGTTTTGATTAATTTAGCTCAACCGACTTTTAAAAATATTAACATTTTTTTCTTATCACAGCAAAATATTAATACTAAAATTATTGATTGATAATATATATTCAAGATGTTTTATTTAAAAACTAGATTATTTTCCCGCGTAATACGCGAGATAAACATGATAAATTTTCATAATATTATAATTAGTAGCTAAAGATTAAGAAGTGTTGAAATATAATAACCGACCTAGCTACACGTACTTTGATGGTTTTAGAACAATAATATTGTTATTAGAAAATAATTTTTATCGTAAATAGTTCGGTAGATGTATATTTTATATATTTTTGTATAATGACGATGTAAAATTAAATATTGATGAAACATTTTTATTTAATGTAACAAATATAATTATAAAAAAAACATAATCTTTTTTCTTTACACAAAATCAAATATTAGATAACCAACTTTAAACTATCGTATGTATCCATCTAATAAAGCACCATATAAATCGCAATAATGTTGCATTACTAACTTTAAAGTACAATATGTATTTTGGACCCTTGGATGAATTCCATCTTTAATTTAGAGTCATTAGATCAAATTCAATTATTTTATCTTTCTTAATTGACAATATTAATACTTATACTTTTCATGATTATATAAAAATACCCCTTTAGGGATGGGTTATTTTGAGAACCATAAAAAAAAAAAACGCGAGAACTAATCTGGGCCACACATCTCATCTTCTTTTTTCTCTCTCATCACTTTCATCCAAATTTTTCAAAATGTTTTATCTCACAAACCGTGCATCGTTAGACGAAAAAAAAACCATGGGTAGTTTTAAAATTTCGTCCTTTTTCATTAGAGATGCGACTTGATATACTTTTGACAAACTTTTAAATTTCGAAATTTTTTTTTTTTCGAATTTTTTTTTTCACCTGCACATGTGTAGGACATACCTACACATGTGTAGGATGTATAACCTACACATGTGTAGGATGTGTATGATGTATACTCTACACATGTCCTGCACATGTGTAGGACGTCCTACACATGTGTAGGATTATCGCTAAAAAAAAATTAAATAAAAATCGAAATTTAAAAGTTTGTCAAAAGTATATCAAGTCGCATCTCTAATGAAAGAGCACGAAATTTTAAGACTACCCATGCTTTTTTTTCGTTTAACGATGTACGGTTTGTGAGATAAAACCATTTGAATGAATTGGGTAAAAATGAGGAGAGAGAAAATTAAATATCATCAAGATCAAAATCAATGGCCAGGATTGGTTCTCGCTTTCTTTTTTTTTTATGGTTCTCAAACTAACTTTCCTCTACCCCTTTAAATCTAATTTATACTTTTTGGTTTTCCATCACAAATTTACACTTTTAACCCAATAATTTAAATCAAGAAATCAAAAATAAGACTTCCTATTAATCAACCTTTACAAATGTGTTAGGTGGGACTCGAACCCAAGTGGATCCCCAGGTCAAAAAATTTATCAATCGACCACTAACCCCATTGTTTTATCTTAATTTATAACATCATTAATCTAATCCAAAAAGTGTAATTCGATATTTGAAGTTCATCCAGTTATTAATGTAAAAGTAATTGATGTAAAATGAGGTAATGTAGTTATTTGATGGGTTAAGGGAAGTGTGTCTTAAATAGAATAATATAGGAATATTAAATATTTAAATTAGTGAATTAAGGAAAGAGGTAGTTTGAATAGAGGGTTGGAAAATATTTTAGAGATGTTTTGGATAGATGTAGTGTGTGAGTTGAGAATATGTTAAAAGTTAAGGTATTTTGGATGTTTTAAAGATAGAAAGTTGAAAAGGGAAAAAGGATAGTTCTTTTTATAAAGGATTAAATATTATAGTATATATATATATATGATTGAGCGCGACATTGTTTGATAACATACCCTCATGACCGCACAAAATGATTATAATAAAATATAATTACATTACATGTAATAGATTAATTAAGTTAAATAGGAAAATACTAAACGCAACCCTTTGGGCTTCATTTAACATTTATAAAAAGTTTGTACCCTTTATATCGAAAGCTCACTCCGAAATTTTGTATTAACTATACAACTATTTAATGCACCTTAACTGCAACCATATATAGATGGATCGATGTGTTTGTGTTAATTATTAAAATATTTATGCTTTATTATTTGTCCAAATATATAAAATAAAACTGGCAAGCTATATTAAATTTTAGTTAATAACATTTTTATGAAAATCTAAAAGTTTCCATAGTATAAATGTGGTACAAAAACACATTTATATTTTAAAAGTTTCTATAATACATATAAAATAGATCCAAATATAATAATTATCGTTAAAAAAAATCCAAATATAATAATTTATTTAATGTTATTACATGTAATAATAACTATTTACGGCTACTTGTTTAATTTGTTATTATAATAACTATTTACACTTTATGATTTAAGGGGTTTTTTTGTCTAATCATATAAGGTATAAGTGTTAATATTGTCATTTAATAAAAATGAAATAATTAAATTTGATCTAATGATTTTAAATCAAAGATAAAATTTATCCAATGATTCTTATTTATTTAGGAATGAATTTAGAACCTTGTTATAGATATACTATTATAGTCATATTGGGCAGCCAACTGGTTAAAGACACTTCAGATTTTACCATAGTATTGAGTTTGATCCTTAGAGATGGTACACCTTCAGGTTTTTCTATGTGAATAATTGAAACGGATCATGATCAACCCCTTGTATTATAGAGTACGTACAAAGTTTCAACATTATACACTGATGTTTTCCTGATTTCGTATCCAACTGAATGTTCGAAAAAATATATTTTGTATAATAAAAGCTTCCATAATTATACAATGTGAATACTGGGGAAAAAAGGTAGATACTTTAATTATATTATCGTAGAAAAACATAATAGTGATAATAAATTTATGACATGGATTTTTATATAGAAAATATAAATATGCATTTGGAGAAACTCGACAAATCAACATATATTTTGTCGTCAAAGTAGGAAGTATCCATCACATATTAACATATTATATTATTGTTACTATTATTAGGATATGTTAAAATTTAATGGTCAAGTACGAACTATCAAATTTTATAAATCTTTGTATTTAAATTAACAACTTTTTAAAATATACATATAAGAGGGATATATTTTGACTAATGATCTAAAGTGTAAGTGCTAATGTTGTATTTGACCAAATTAAAAGTCAATGATTTTAATCTAATGGTTTAAAATTAAAATTGAAACTTATCCAATGGTCCTTATTTATTTCATGATAGACACATTTGAGAACAGGTTATCGCGATGGAAGGCCTCTAGCTTATCGTTAGTTGGAAGAATTACTCTCCTTAAATCGGTAATGGAAAGCCTTCCATCTTACTCCTTCTCAATATTTTATGCTCCAGGAAAAGTTATTGATGTTTTGGAATCTCTAATGAGAAAATTCTTATGGGGAAGTACAGGCTCGGGAAGGAAAATTCATTGGGTTTCTTGAGAGAAGGTAGCCTCGCCTAAAAGTATGGGTGGTTTGGGTATTTGTAGATTAAGAGACACAAATATTGCTCTATTATCTAAGTGGTTGTGGAGGTTCAAAAATGAACCGAACAGCCTATGGAGGAATGTTATTGAGAGCTTGCATAACACGAAGAAAAGTTGGAACAGTTTCCCGGTGAACGAATATTTGCCGGGAACTTGGAAGAACATCATTAAAGGTGTCACTGCGGTAGAAGTTAACAATGTGGGTATTGTAAACCTCTTTAAAGGAGAGGTTGGCAATGGTAAGGATATTTGTGTTCTCGACAACTGGGTCTGTAACGAGCCACTTCGCTTCAGATTTCCTCTATTGTTCAAGTTAGAAAGAGATAAAAAAGCTAGGGTCGTTGAAAGATTTAATGCGGGGGACGGCGGATGGACAGAGTCATGGAACTGGGTGAAAACGCCTTCTGAACCGGCTGAAATTAGTGAACTGGTTAGTCTTATCAGCATACTCAAAGGGGATAGTGACTGTCAACAAACCGGATTAGTGGGCATGGTTGGGAGGTATTGATAACACATTGACTGCTCGTAATGTTAAAGACTTTCTACTGGGTGAGAGGGACTTTAGCAATAGGTATGTCTTCGACTTTAGCAATAGGTATGTCTTTGATTGGATCAATTGGATTCCTAAGAAATGTAATGTATTTATGTAGAGAGTATCAATGGATCGAATACCTACCATGGTTGCGCTGAAAGCTCGCAATTGTTTTGCTATGGAAACGGTCTGTGTTCTTTGTGGAGAAGAAGACGAAACTGTGGAACACCTCTTTTGCAAATGTGAAACGGCTGCCCGTGTTTGGCACTTTATCAGTCGATGGTGCAAAACCGCACCTTTTTTCATTTTCGACATCAAAGACCTATTGGAATTTCACACGACTTCAAGAAAGAATAAAAAGGAAAAGAAAGCTCTGAAGGGATTGATCATGATTAGTTGTTGGTGCATTTCAAAAGCGAGAAACGAAAGAAAATTTGAGAACATTAGAACGAGTACGGTAGGAATTATTCAGAACATAAGATCACTCGTTTTTTTGTGATATAAAAGTAGAATGAAAAACAAATGTTCTCTTGAAGTAATTGGGGTAATTTCATACTCTTGTAAATAGTTGTATATTAGACCGCCGGTGTCTTGCCGGGTATATATGAATACAAAAGTTACTTTTCAAAAAAAAAATATATATATTGGTAGATCTTAAACTTCGAAAAAATTAAACTAAGACATGTGGGTAAGATAACTTAAATTTTAATTAAACCAATAGTAACATCCTCCACCACATTAAAAAGAATATCATCCACTTCTTATCCTACAAACTCTCTCACAACCGCTTTCTATCGACAGACAGACACCTTTTCACACATCTTGACATCTATAAAAAAAAACACCTTTTCCTTTTACTTCTTCACACCCATCATCCAAAAATATAAAAACAAAAAATTCTTCACCGCTAAGCTATCCCTCTCTCTGCCCCTTTCAAATCTTAACAACCATCTTTTTTATAACTCTCTCTATATATACATCTTCTTCACATATACATATACAAATACATATTTACATACACACAGTTTCACTCAAGATTCCAAAAGAAATTAAAGATGGGTAACGGGTTATTAAATTTAGAACAACAACATGACCACCATCATGATAATAATGATGATAATAATAATTTCTTTGAGGCATTGCCTGAAGGATTTGTAGCAAACGCGTTGGCACTTTTTACACCGAAAGATGTTTGTCGGTTGTCGTTGGTGAGTTCGGTTTTTAGATCCGCTGCTCAGTGGGATGTTCTTTGGGAGAAGTTTCTTCCAGAAGATTATCATAAGATTGTGTCGGATTCGGCGGTTCGGTTCGGTTCCAAAAAAGAGTTATATCTATGGTTATGTGATCATCCTGTTATTATTGATGGTGGTAATAAGGTTAGTTTTAATTAATTTTATTTATCCCAAATTTTTTTTATTTAATTGTAATCTTTAGAACTTTTTGTTTATTGTGTAGTTACCTTACCTGTTAGTTTACACGTGTATTTTTTTTGATGATGTGGCAGTTATGTAAGATGCCTTACATTTGTTGTTATATGCATCTGGTTCCCAGTGTTTTTTATGATGTGGAAGTTATATAAGATGTCATGTAATCTGCCATGTAATTTTACTTGTATTTTTGATGATGTGGTGGTTAATAAGATGCCATATCATTTATATATATTTATTTCGAAATGTGTGAATTACTCGTAAATATCTGTAGTGTAGCATACATTGTCTTAACTGGGTTTGCTAGACCGCCATTCAACGAGCAAATCCCCATTTAAACCCCTGAGAAGACCTTGGAGACTAGAACTCCCCCTGCCCCACGCTTGGACAAACCAGTTATCAACCCACCTAAGTGAGTTGATTTGTATAATTGGTACTTCTGATCATGTGGTAGCCCTTAAAGAAACCAGTTGTCAACCCACCTAAGTGAGTTGGTTTATATAATTGGTACATTGTGTGTATTTGGTTACGTGTATACCTGATGATGTGGTAGTTATATAATATCCCCTATCATCTGCCATGTCGTTAGTTTATTTCTATTTTTTGATGATGCGGTAGTTTAATTGTTACGCTATCACAACTGGTGCCACGGATAGTGGTTTACATGTTATTAAAGGCGGGATACATATATATACACACAATAGCATTGAATATTATGTTATTTTTATTAAAATGAATTTGCAATTTTTGGTAGGACGATACAAAGCAACTTGTTTGACTTTCTAAAATAAAGTTTGGTGTCAACTAAAAGCACTTTGTGCTTGCCTTTGTTTATATGCTAATTGTGGGGTTTGCATTTGGACAGATACATGATGTGCTTTACGTATGGAGTTTGTCATTTGACATGATTATTAATATATTACAATATAAATTAAAAGAGCGAATATCTAGTGTTTCTCTTGTGTTGCATCTCCAATGTGTTAATTAAACGTTTACATAATATAGATGAAAACCAAGGAATATTTTAAGAATATGCTTGTACTAAAGAAGGTTTTGTTCTAGTGGACAAGTTAAATCCTAAGGGCTAAGGCCCCATTTCTTTTTTACTTAATAGACTTAATACTTAAGAACTTAATACATTTAGTCAAATTTCATGTTTTTTTTTGTCTTAATAAATAAAAATAATTGTCAGTTACCTATTTTTGACTTGATACATACAGACATCATTTATACATTCAGTCACTTAATACACAACACTTACTGACAAAAAAAGAAATGGGCCCTAAATCTACATCCCTGATAGTTTTTAGCTAATTTGAAGTACAACATAAAGGAGTATTATTTCAATTATATAAAATAGAAGTTTATTGAATATTGTAAAAAGTGATGAATATCGGTATGGCACTAGCCATGTTGCAAGTATACGAATGGGATTTGTTTTATTAGTGAAATGAAATATATACTGTGTAGTTAAAAGTTATCTCCGAGTTAAGGGAGTGATGTAGCAATGGTTGCTACTTGTGGATGTGTTTAATTCATCTTTTATGCTTTTGGAATGTATAATCAACCAAATATACTTGGAGCGAGTTTCTAGATAACATTTCTATTACATTTCACACAACGGTTGAGGTTCTGTAATGGGTTTAAATTGGGGATTAAGCGAGTTTATGAGAGATCTACTATGTCCCCCTTTATTAACTTTCATTTGGGCGTCACTCGTCTTTCTTTGAATGATTAAGCAGATGAGTTGGGCTATAATGTTTTTATAACAGAATCTTGCATGTTGTTAGATATTGCATGATATATTGAAGATAGTATCATAGGTAAAGAGGAAGCATACACTATTAATTAACTGGATGCATGATGGATTAATATAAAGGAAGCAAGATCAGCTGATTTAGGTTGATGGTTTAATGACAACACCTTCCTAGCGTTACATTTATTCACGTAGGGTTCTCTTACAGCTTTACTTGAATAGTTACACTTCGGTTTTGTGTTGTCAAAATTCTAGTAGTCACTATTGATGTCTTTTCATCATTTATGTTACATTTCTTGTAAATTGTTGAGACATTTAAATTGTGTTTGGAGAGGTATAATAGACAACATTTTATAAAAGTAAATTATGTGCTTGTATTTAATATTGCATAATGTTACTCCAGGGGATATTTTGATACCCTATTACATCATCTGCTCTTGACTTCCCTGATCACCATATTTTCTAGGAAGGAACAATGCCATTTACACTTGTGTTTAAGTACTTTTGAACTGTCTGGGTGTAATTGAAAATGAGTATTATGCCATATCTGGTGTTTACGTAAATGTGATTATTTATTATCAATTACTTAAAGTTGTGGTTAGATGGTAAAATGTATTATTTATTACATAAATTCGTCACTAGATGGAAATTTTTGCATTATGTTCAAGGCTTCAAGCCCTTCCCATAAGACAACTTTCTACGTTTACAAATTTTTTATTTTGAAGTGTTGAATGAACAGAATGTTAAAATAAAAGGGTAAATGGGTGGGAACCCTCTGGTCCCATGTACCGTTTTTGGTACTCAGAGCGCACACCGCATAGAACTCATGTGATTCTTTGGCAATGTACACTTAATAACCAGTGTTAACATGTATTTCTGCATCTAGAACATCAATGCGAACCATTATTAGCTGTAAAGTTTTAAGATAAAATTTCCAGCTCTGTGTTTTACATGAATCTGAGTCTGGTACGTCTGTGCAGAGCTTCTCGTTGGATAAATTGAGTGGGAAAAAATGTTACATGTTGGCTGCGCGAGACCTCTCAATCGTTTGGGGTGACACCCCTAGGTACTGGAGATGGATTTCAATTCCTGAATCAAGGTTATTTCTTCCTCTATTTAAGATTTGACTTTCTGTTGCTGGTCAACACAAGTTTATTAAAACTATAGATTGGTCTCTAATGCCAGGTTTGCTGAGGTCGCTGAACTTAAGAGTGTTTGTTGGCTTGAAGTTCATGGTACCATTAATACTTCCATGTTGTCCATTGACACTCGTTATGCAGCTTACTTTGTTTACAAATCGACACCCAACACTTATGGCTTTGAACACTATCCTGCTGAAGTTTATATTGGGTTAGGTGGTGTTGAGAGTCAAACCGAGGGCCAAACCAAGACAGTTTATCTTGACCCTGCAGTCCGCCTGAGGCAAAGAGATGACCATGAGCAACAACCAGGAAGACGTATGGGGATGTTTGGTCGTTTTAGACGTGTGAGAAATCAATCTGATCCTCCTTTAAATGGCCCCAAACTCAGGCAAGATGGGTGGCTCGAGATTGAATTGGGCGAGTTTTTCAATCGGAAGGGGGAGGTAGGGGAGCTCGAGATGACCATGATGGAGGTGAAAGGAGGAAATTGGAAAGGTGGTCTAATCGTTCAAGGGATTGAGATTAGGCCAAAGGCAAGTTAGATGATAAATCTTTTGTCTACAATAAGCACGTGATGCTTCTAGTTTTGTACTAAGAGTTGATCGTTTATAAAACAAAATGATATCTTCTGTTCTGTATCTTTGATAGTGAATGAAACTTTATTGACCCTAGCAGAACATGTGTTTACTTGCAACTTCTTTTTTATCATCTGTTTTTACATATTTTCTTTGCTTTTGCTATTCAATTCCTTGAATCATTCTTGGGATCAATGCGATCAAGTAGTCTAGTATGATGCTTATTTCAACCGGCATGAAAGAAGTGATGGAGCTTAGAGTTCATTTTTGCATCTAGATGAACACAAACAAGCCTAGAGATAAGATAACCTTACAAGAAGTATGGTCGTAGACTGCTATCGAGCGCATTATGTTCTGTTCATAGAGTTGCTCAAAATGAGCTAGTCTGGAAACACCCTTGACACATGTTCCGAATTCAACTTGATCTTTCTTTGACGTTTATAAGTACCTGTCTGTAGGTCACCTGTGGTTTTTTATTTTCCGATATCGATAGCACTTATGGTGATTCTACACTGTCTGGTTCATATAAGTTGTATGCTAGGTTGCACCGAGACGGGTACGGCGACGAAGTACGGGGACGATATGGGTACGGGAAACGACAAAAATAAAAAATTAAAAAATACGGGGACGGCAAGTATACGACAATAAAAAATATAAAACATAAAAAATATATTAAAGAAAACTCAAAATAGATTGATATTGATGTAAAGTGTAAACTCAAAACATACTACATGTTCCAAAAATAATAATTATCAACAATCAAATCAATCATAAGTCCACAGGTCGGTTAGAGTTGTTTATGGGCCGGTTCTAATTTGAACAGAATACAAACACTAAACCCTAAATGGGCTAGAAAAACGTCCCCATAACCCTTCCCCCGCCGTCCCCGAAATCTGATACATCCCCATGCCGATTCCTAGCCGTCCCCGTCCCCTAAACGTCCCCGGGACAGGTACCCTGACCAATCAAGCGTCCCCGTTCATCATAGGTTGTATATATGTGAAATGTGATCACCTCATTATCATCCATAATGGCAGTAACTTTATTTTTTCACACTATTATTTGTTTTTATTTCAATCAGTTCCCTCTATCAATTTTTTAGTTTTTTTTTCATGATACAATAGTAGTATATGTCTAGTAACTCACTAATGGTGTAATTAAAAAAAGGGCATTTTTGTCTCTTAGAAAGTCAAATGACAAATTCAAAAAAATATTTTGAAATACTGTCATAATTAGTTATATTTTCTTTCCTTTTTTTGGGCATAAATATTATTCCTACAATCCTACTATGTTACTCATTTACTATGTATACAGATCAATAGGCCAATAGAGAAGTCCCAAAAAATTGGGCCTTTCTTACAATCGAACAGAAAATTACAATTAAACAGAAAGCCCAAGAATGCCATATTCTAGAAGCCGAAACTATGGTGGACAAGTAGTTTAGGTCAACTTCGGTCAACATATATATCAAATATCAAACGTACCTCATAAATATATTTTCAGACTAAGTTATAAGTGGATAACTAACTTTGTGATTAGTTAAAAAAAGGGAAAATGATCTGTAGTGCAGACTTTACCTGTCCTAAGCTTAGGTATTGTCACTTTAAAAAAAATTACAAATTAAACCTTTGAATTTGATAAACATACGTAGCCCCCCTGAATTTTACATAACCCTCTTGAATTTTACATAATCTCTTCTGTTTTACCTAAGATAACAACTGTATGTTTTACCTAACATTTCCCCTAAAAAGAAATAAATTTATTGAAGCTGAACTTGCTAAGCTATTTATAAGCTTAACGAAATCTTACAAAATATTTCAAATATATATATATATATATATATATACTATACTATACTAATGAACAAATTATCCTTCCTTCTTTTCAACCCTCTACCTTTAAAATATTTAGAATATCCTTACGTTTTAACACATTCCTAACTCACACACTAAATCTACCCAATATATCCCTAAAATATTTTATACTCATATTTATCCAAACTATCTATCTCCTTTGTTAATAAATTTCAATAATTCTACCTAATATCTCTATAATATTCTTAATAAAGTTATTTACAAAAGATACATCCCTTAACCATAAAATAATTACACTACCATTTACGTCAATTACTTTTAGATTAATAACCATATTGTTACCACCACCGCCACTAACACCATCGGTTGCCGCCACCGCCGCTGCATTGCACGGATACCCATCTCGTATATATATAGGGAGACCATCTAACAAGAACATATTAAAAAGAAGAACATGAAGAACCAATATGATACTTCCAAATCATCAACCATTAAAAAGGATAATATAGAAAAATTGTTAGTATTTTTTCTTTTATTCCCATAAAAACAATAACCGTGAATCCGTGATTCAAATTAGTTTTTAGTTTAGAGTTTCCATATCATAATTGTACATCCATTTTCATATTAATTAATAATTAATTTCCATATCATAATTATACATCCTTTCATATTAATTAATTAATTTCCATTTCATCAAACCAAGCCCCATACGTTACTTTCTTTATTACTCCGTATTTAATTTCCAAAAGTTCTTAAGAATATTTGCCTTTGTTTATTTAACATCACCTGTATTTGTTTCCGACATTTGTCATTAACGAATCCAAGTCAAATTAGTTTTATGCATCCAAGTCATTTTTATATAGCAAAGTGAACTAAATTTTATGCATCCAAGTCATGTTAGTTTTTATGCATTCAAATCATTTTTATGCATCCAAGTTAGATTAATTTTATGCATTCCATTTCAATGCATCCAAATTATTTTTATGCATCCAAATCTTGTTATAAATGGATCCACAAGTCATTTTAGAAAATTGATGCACAACCGAGCTATAAATTAAAAAAAGGATGCAAAACTTCTCTTAAAGACATTGAATGCACATGCCATCTTAAAAATGGATGCAGAATTCCCATTCAAAGAGGATGCATTTTAATGTTATATTCAATCTGTATATCGGATGCAATTTTAACCCAAAAGTGGGTGCAAATTGAAACTTCTTTTGGAATAAAACCATGAACGTGGTGGAGTGCGTAACTTCTTTTGCAAATTGAAAACAGCCTTGAACGTGGTTTTATCTCGGTATGCATTTTTTTCTTTTTGATTTTTTTTCCTTATAAAAAGTTACTATTATGTCCTTTAAAATACATGTAAAAAGACATATTAACCATTAATTTCATTAGATATTTCAAAAATACCCTTAATCATCTTAGCCCTTAATTTTTTCATCTAATAATCAGAAATTGTTTTCACTGTTCTTATTTTAAACATGTTCTCACCGGAAAGCCACCCTATATATATATATGGGAAATGATACTGATACCACATAACTTGATTAATTTATTACAATAATGCATTAACAGTTTATATAGTATGCTGTAATATTTATATTTTGTGGTAAATTAATCAAGTTGTGTGGTACAAATATCATTTTTCATAATATATACATCAATATATTATATATCCTTTCATGCTAGCTATCACTTACAACCCAACATTTCAATTAAGTTTTAACATATAGGTAACCAGGGTTACACCCTGAATAGCTCGGCAATGGCTGTGATACTAATAACACCCGATACATTTACATGATTTCCTACGTTGTGTCATTCAATTCCGCATCAAAAATATTCCAGTCACAATTAAACCAATTCAATTATGATCAAGTTTAAGGGTTCTTGGGGTAATTTGAGACTTCTAAAATGTTAATATCATGGAACCATGATTTTTATCCATATGAGTTTGCTCAAGTATGGGTCATAAAGTCAAATTGAAATCTCTTGGAACCCAAAACATCATCATTCTAGAAAATATGCTAGCAAGTATCTCAGCTCGTTGCATCACCAGGTTTTACGTGGAAGGCAGGAGCTCGAATCCCGTTAAGGATCCAATACCATTTATGGTGTATATATGGGGGATTTTAGTGGTTTAGTCTTACTCGGCGTTGGATGTAGTGAAGTTCGTTTTAAACAAGTAAACAACCAACTTGAACGATTTTGAATCAACAACTAGATAAAAAATTAATTCACCAGAAATTATATGATGAGATTTATTATTATAGATGAGAAATAAGAATTAGTTTATTATTACAATTATCCAATCATATAGGTTATGATTAGATATTACAGATATGAGAAAATAGATCAATGATATATATTGATCTATATATACAGAAATATGAATATGGAAAAGAAAAATATCAGCAGCAGAAAAAATTGATCGATCAATATGTGAAGTATTTCTCTAATCTGGAGTTATGGCTCAATATATATTACCAACTTTCCAAATACACCTTCTTCTTCTAGACTTGAACACTAAACACATCTTCTTCCTTCTATTGTCCAGAATAGTCCCTCAACTTCTCTTGTACCTGCATAACTCAACCAACAAACATAAATAACTAAAATAATAAACATGTTTAAATGATCTTGTATTATTTCAACATCCCCCCTCAAGATCACTGTTAAACATGTCAAACAAGCCCAACTTTTTGCTTAAAAAATTGTGTTGATGTATGCTTAAGCTTTTAGTGAAGATATCAGCCACATTATCATCAGACTGTATCTTAACAGTTTTTAACAACCCAGAAGTGATTTTTTCCCTTATGAAATACAAATCAATTTCAAAATGCTTGGTTTTCTCATGAAACACAGGGTTTGCTGCAATTTGAATAGCAGCTTTGCTATCACAATGCACTTCAACAGGAATAGAACACTTAATGTTAAAATCACTTAAAAGTTTAGAAAGCCAAATAATTTCACAAGTTATTGCTGCCAAAGCCCTATATTCTGCTTCAGCAGAGGATTTGGCAACGACATTTTGTTTTTTACTTTTCCAAGATACCAGATTATTGCCAAAAAACACAGAAAAACCAGTAACAGACCTTCTAAAGGTTACACATCTCGCCCAGTCAGAATCAACAAAACCTTTTAGAGACAGAGTATTACCTGAAGTAATCAATAAGCCTTTACCTGGAGACTTTTTTAAGTATCTCAAGATTCTCAGACCAAGATTGAAATGGTCCTTTGAAGGAGCATGCATAAACTGAGAAAGATACTGCACAGAATAGCTTATATCTGGTCTTGTGAGTGTAAGATATATTAGCTTTCCAATAAGTTTTTGATACACAACAATATTATCAAGAAGTTTTGTTTTATCAGTGCAAGGTTTAATAGTAAGATTAACCTCTAATGGAGTTTTCATTGGTTTACTTCCAAGCATACCAAAATCATTTAAGAGTTCCAAGCAATATTTTCTTTGAGACAAACATAAACCATTATCAGTTTCCAAAACCTCAATACCAAGAAAATACTTTAGCCTACCAAGATCTTTTATTTTGAATTTAGAACTCAAGAATTCCTTAACAATACTAATTTCAGTTTCACAATTTCCAGTGATAACAATATCATCAACATACACAAGAAGAGCCACAAACTTATCATTTACATTTCTTGTAAACAAAGAATAATCAGATTTACTTTGCACAAAACCACATTCAAACAATGCACTAGACAGTTTAGAAATCCATTGTCTAGGTGCTTGCTTTAATCCATACAAAGATTTTTTCAATTTACAAACAACATGATTATTATTAGGATATCCTTGAGGAACATCCATATAAATATCTTCACACAAATCACCATATAGAAAAGCATTATTCACATCTAGTTGATATAAAGGCCATTTATTAGAAACTACAATACTAAGCATACATCTAACAGTAACCATTTTCACCACAGGTGAAAAAGTTTCATCAAAATCTATACCAGCTTCTTGACTATACCCTTTTGCTACCAACCTAGCTTTATACCTTTCTATTTCCCCATTGGCCTTATACTTTATTTTAAATATCCATTTGCAACCAATTGTATTTCTATCATTAGGAAGAGTAGTTAATTCCCAAGTATTATTTCTATTTAAAGCTTCTATCTCTTCATTCATAGCATTTACCCAATTCTTATCCTTAACAGCTTCATAATAAGACCTTGGTTCTATACTTTTATTTAGATTAGTTGCAAAACAATGTATATCAGGTTTAAGATGAGCATAATGCACAACTTTTTTAAGAGGATATTTCACTTTACCCTCAATTTGAAAATCTTCAAGTCTTTTAGGAAGATAGGATTGTCTATTAGATCTTTTTAAACCAATTTCATCTGTATCAGAAATGCCCTCAGAGTTATTATTATCATTCATATTCTCATTTGAAGTTGCATCCTTATTAGCATCTCTGGTAGTCACTGTTGGACTGCCACTTAATGAAAAATCATTTATGGTAGCCATTGTTGGACTGCCAGCTGCTAAATGTTGGATGCCTTCATCAAAAGAGTTATGTTTCTCACCTTCCTTTTCATCATTGGGACTTATATTCACAGCATTATCCTCATGATCAAAGTTATCAAAGAAATTGAGTTGATTTATGTTTGGACGAGTTAAAACAGTTTTAGTTTTATCAGAAATCATTTTAAAAGGAAAGAAATTTTCATAAAATTTTACATCTCTTGTGTATATAAAATCTCTTTTTTCAAGACTATACAACTTATATCCCTTTTTTGAATTGACATAACCAACAAACACACATTTTTCAGCCCTAGATGAAAACTTATCCAAGTTATTTAACACAGAAGCAAAACATAAACAACCAAAAACCCTTAAATGTTTTAAAGAAGGTTCAAAACCAAAGATTTTCTCATAAGGAGTTTTGCCATGAAGAACAGAGGAAGGTGTCCTATTAATAAGATAAGTAGCAGTTAAAACATATTCACTCCATAGAGATATAGGAATTCCCCCCTGAAACATAAGAGACCTAGCAACATTAAGAAGGTGTCTATGTTTCCTTTCAGCTATACCATTCTGTTGTGGAGTATAAGCCATAGAAGTTTGATGTATAATTCCTTCATTTGTAAGCAAAGTAGCAGTTTTATTATTTACAAACTTTGTCCCATTATCACTTCTTAAAACCTTTATTGTAACAGAAAATCGAGTTTTAATAAGTTGAATAAATTTAAACAAGTGATCATAAACTTCAGATTTAGATTTCATTAAAAAAGTCCAAACAGCTCTAGAAAAATCATCAACTAAAGTCAAAAAATACTTGTATCCTTCTTTACTTGTTACTTTATAAGGACCCTAAACATCACAATGTACTAAATCACCAAATCTTTTTGACTTATGATCACTGAGAGGAAAAGGAACTCTAGTTTGTTTGGCCTTGTGACAAGTATCACAAGGACCTAAAGAAGAATTTTGTAAGTTGAATTTTTTACTAAAAACTGTCAAGGCTTGTTCAGCAGGATGTCCCATTCTCATATGCCACAACAGTTTGGACTCATAAGGAAGATTAGTAGAATTACATACCACATTAGAACACACAGGCAAATCATCATACAAATACAAACCACCCTGTTCACTACCAGTCCCGAGTAACTTCTTTTGTATCAAATCCTGGAAATAACAATGTGACTCATCAAACCCTATTGAAATTTTATTATCTCTACACACCTTATGAACAGACAACAAGTTTACATTATATTCAGGAACTACCAACACATCAAATAACACAACACCATTTTTAAGATGTAAATTTCCAATTTTTTCTACAAGAGCACAAGTTCCATTAGGATATCCTATTTTAAGTTGCAAATCAGAAATATCAATCACATTTGTCAGATTTTTTGAAGTGTATGTCATATGTTGATTAGCTCCTGAATCAACAATCCAAGACATAATAGCTTTAAGTAAAAAATTATTAAAATTAAACACAAGATTAGACCAGATACTACTACCTGCCATATTAGCATGTAGACCAGAAGAAGCAGGAATGGAAGAAGATGAAGAAGAAACAGAAGACTTGCACTCAAGTAAAGAAAGCAACTTAGAAATTTGATCATGAGATAAAGTGGGAACATTATCAGAAGAAGAAGAATCAGAATTAGCAACTTGAGAATGCATATTAGAATTATTATTAACCACTCTATTTCCCAACTGATTTGATCTTTTATTAGCAAGTTGAAAGCATCTTTCAATAGTATGACCAATTTTATGACAGTGAGTACATTGTAAATTAGGATTAGGTGGCCTAAAAGTCCTAGCATTATTATCAAAAGTTCTCCTGGCTTCAAAATTATTATCAACAGTCTTATTATAACCAGAACTTTTATTATTATTTCTATTAAAATTACTTTTAGCAACAAAAGCAGAAGCATTACCATGCACAGATTTATCAGATATACCTCCTCTATGAGATTCTTCCCTAGATATAATTGCAAATGCAGTTTTCACAGAAGGTAAAGGATCTCTGGTTAAAATGTTACTTCTAATAGACATATAAGATTCATCTAAACCCATTAAGAACTGCATAAGTCTCATTAAATTAGTATGACTTTGTATATCTTTAGCAGCAGCACAACTACAAGCAGGTAATTTAACAATTGCATCATATTGTTTCCACAATGAAGTAAGCTTATGATAATACTCAGACAATCCAGAACCATTTTGAGATAAAGAGTTAATTTTATGGTGCAAATTAAACACAGCAGAACCATCAATCTTATCATAGATTTCTTTCAATTCTTCCCATACAATTGCAGCTTTTTTTGAAAGTATTTGTCCTAGATATAACTCTTGAGACACACAACCAAGAATCCAATTCAATACAACTGCATTACACCTATCCCACTATTTAGCAAGTATTGGATCATCTTTAGACTTAATACATGTACCATCAATAAAACCAGTTTTATTTTTTGTTTCCAAAGCCAATTCAATTGCACAAGCCCATACCTTATAGTTTTCTGTTCCTAACAATTTAAAACCAATCAAAGGTGTGCTTACAGTATCACTAGCATGCAAGTAAAGAGGATCTCCAAAATCAAGTTTACTTATTCTTGTTACATCATCAAATTCAGAATCAGTTGAACTATTTCTAGAATGTTTAGGTGGTGTATTAGGAGGAGTATTACCAGTATGAACAGAACCAGGTGGAGTATTCACCATTATTAATCAATTTTAATCACAAAGACACAGAAAACAAATCAAATCAAAATAAACCACAGATTATAACACACACAAACAAATAGCAAGTAAATCAACAACAAACAATTTATCCAGATAACAACACAACAGAAAAATAAGAATTAACAAATAATTTCTTCTCAACAAAATGTGTAGAAAATAGATCTTAATCTCACAAGAGTGTCAGTGACAGGATTCCTAACCTTTCGTATGGAGGCAGGTCAAGTATTAACACAATTGTTTTTATGAGAATTAAGATAATGAAAAATTTGATATATATATAAAATTAATTTGAGAAGAAAATATAAGCAGATTCAGAAACAGATAATAAAATTGAAAAGGAACAAGAATACAATACAGTGCTATGAGCTGATGGTAGTGGAACCCTAATTATCTCTTGATTCACTTAGTCAAGAGTATAATCAGGATCTGAACAGAAAAACCCTAGAAATTAGGGTAACCACCAGATTTAAGCAGCGGAAGAATTTAATCGAATACTTGTTAAGAAAACCCTAACCGAATCAATTAGAACAAGAAAACCCCCAAAAATTAGAATCTAGGGTTCCAAATGGAATCCGCCCTAGATCTAAAGAGAAAACACGGTCAATAATCACTACTAGATGATAACCTGGCTCTGATACCATGAACGATTTTGAATCAACAACCAGATAAACAATTAATTCACCAGAAATTATATGATGAGATTTATTATTATAGATGAGAAATAAGAATTAGTTTATTATTACAATTATCCAATCATATAGGTTATGATTAGATATTATAGATATGAGAAAATAGATCAATGATATATATTGATCTATATATACAGAAATATGAATATGGAAAAGAAAAATATCAGCAGCAGAAAAAATTGATCGATCAATATGTGAAGTATTTCTCTAATCTGGAGTTATGGCTCAATATATATTACCAACTTTCCAAATACACCTTCTTCTTCTAGACTTGAACACTAAACACATCTTCTTCCTTCTATTGTCCAGAATAGTCCCTCAACTTCTCTTGTACCTGCATAACTCAACCAACAAACATAAATAACTAAAATAATAAACATGTTTAAATGATCTTGTATTATTTCAACACAACTACTCTAGTTTGAACAAGCCAGTGACGGCCCTTGAAAGTTAAGTATCTGGTCGAACAGAGACAAAAATGCCTTAATTCCTAACGAATTTAAACATATAAACTAATATTTTTTTATAAATTATAACTAATGTTAGAAAAATAAAACTATATATTCTTTGTACTTAAAAAAATCATAATATTTGAAATATATACTTTATTAGCGGTTAGTTAACTTATGATTTGTGAAACTTTTATAACATTCTTAATAACAATTTGGTTGATCAGCTCTCTCCAATATATAATATATAATACATAATTTTTAAAATTTTATGACTCCTAATATGTCTCGACCGAAAATCGGGTTTGTCCTTCTTCTAGGCCCCTGAAACAAGCTCTCGCCTTTGGTTGGTGGAGAATGTAAAATTTGCCGTTAAAAAAAACTCAACATCATTTTAGTAGAACTTTGACACGTCTTAATTATAAAATAAACTTCATAACAAATTTTTTTTTTTTTAATGACATGTTTTTGAATATAAGCTATTTTTTCATAAAAGATTTTAGTAATTAAATATCAGGAATATCCGGTCCCTTTCACCTCTATATATACAACCATTTGAACCATGCATCTTGAAAGAAATTTGTTTTTCTCTCATGATGGAAAATACATGGAAATGTATGAAGAGGTCCTCTTTCCTCACCTTGTATATATCAATGTTCTTGTTTCAACTTTATGTTTCACCTACACAAGGAGATGAACAAGGTACACCTTTTTCAACTTCATATATATCATCTATGTGCCTAAATATATACTTTTAAGTTAATATTCTTCTTCATTCAAGGCTTAAGCTATAGACTATCTAATCTTCTCTAATAACCATCCAAAATAAAATTACTTTGATATGAAGTCATGTTTTTTGGGCAGGATGATGGGATCTGTATTATTTATCAAAAGTTAAAAAATCATTTTATTGATCTTTTCTAATTAAGTTATTACATGTACAAGCTGCTTATTTGTATTGAAAAAAATTTCACCTTCCTCCTTACATGCACTTGGAATAGCATATGTTTATTTAAACTAAAATGGTTTTGTTGATGGACCCTTGGTCTAGTGGTTCAAGAAAAAGGTGATAAATTTTGTCTCTATAGAGGTCTTGAGTTCAGATCCAACTTTAGAAAAATTAACTACCAACAACTAACATGTTGTTAAGACAGTATATGATTCTCTCTGATATAAGGCTAGATTCACAGGAAGTGATTGTATTACTTGTTATATTTAAGTTCCAAACTATAAAAAGAAATATATATATATATAAATGTTTTTTTAGTAGAAAAACAACAAAAGCTTGTGGCATTTGAAACCAAATTTTTTTGGTGATAAAATAAATCCTTAACCTAGAACTTGACGTAAAACTATGTCACAATAAAATATAGAGCCGGATCTAGTATAATTCGATTGTGTTTTGTTTTATCTTGTTATTGTCAGTTTCAACCGAGTTGTGTCAACTTCGAAATGTCTTACGAAAGGAACCATATATATAGGAAATAATCTATATTACTTATTACTTATATATGTATCATGTATCAACTATAAACTAAAACAATTGAAAATGATAAAACTGATACATGGAGATTAATATAGCAAAAGTATATAAAACCAATGCACAAAGATTTACTGGTACCAAAACATAATGCATAACGATTATCAGTTAAAAAGGAATAATGACCGTTTTATCTGTTTTACTTGATAGTTTTTTTACATAAACCAATACCTTAGTATTAATTGGAACAAATATGTTTCTAATAATGACTTTTGACAAATTATACACTCATGTTATTGATTATACTACAATGTTCAAATTTGTTGCTTGTTGCAGGATGTCCATTGAACTTCACATCACTGCCTTATCAACCAAGTGGAAATTGCATAGACGGTCAAAGCCAGCTCAAACTCAGATCATGGGGAATTCTCACCACAACCTTATGTTGTCAACCTGCTCTAACCCGAATCTCCAAATCTCTTGCAAGATTAATATCAACTAATTCATCAAACCTTTCAATCTTTCTCGAATCCAATCAATGGTCAAATTGTAATAACAACTTTCAAGAACAAGAGAAATCTGTGACTTTTGGTGAATGTAACTTCAAAAACTTCTACAAAGAATACACCTCTTGTTCAGCGCTTACCATAGACGATTTGAAGAAGTATCCAGAGTTTAATGAAGCAAGTGCAATATGCAGCAAATTTGAGCAATCTAACGATTCTTATGATGAGCACTGTAGGGAATGCAGCCGTAAGGTGTTGAAGGCTAAAAATTCATTGGTGAAGGGATTCGAAACAAATAGGACTGAAACAGATGGTGAGGTTTGTGGAGTTTCTGTCGTGACTGCTCTTGCCTCTGAGTTATGGAACGAGAGCTCCTTTGCTGCTGTTGATGATTTTTACGAGTGTTTGCATGTTTTGGATGTGCATGGTAACAGTTTTTTTTTTATAATGATCAAATCTTTATACCTTAAGCATCATAAATAACACTCAGATGTTCTGCTTCTTGAAGTCAATAATAGTTGATACTGGTGTTACCAAAGATATGCACCTTAATTTATTTGTAGCTAGTCTAACTATCTGTTATTGATTTCGGGTTTGTTTGTTGTCTTTGTTTGTCACAGATCCAGGTTACATCAAAGTCAAACGTAAGTTATCTTCATAATTTATGTATCCTACGACTCGTGAGCCAAGCTAAGAGTATATTTATTAGGGTTGATCAATAAAAAGATGATGACAAATTTCAATGATTATCAATTTAAGACATAATAGCAGTTGGGATATCAACATGTGCATGAAATATAAACAGAACCAAAGTTGGTTACCTCATTATGCATTTAACACTTTTTTTTACTGCAAGTTTCCAAATAGGTTTACACTATTATGTATGTTCTACCAGATTCCATATTTCAGACGCTATTAGGGATCATTCTGGCTAGCATGGGGCTTATTCTCGTGATTGTGCTGGTGAAATACGTCACAAGAAAGAGAATGAAAGAAAACAAATCTGATCAATCTTACACCAAAGAGACTCCCACAGCTTGGTCTGGCTTGTATAGTTTCTCCAAGGCCGAAATAGAGCACGCCTTGAACTTCTCAGATGAAAAGAAATGCCTTGGTCGTGGAAGTGCTGGTGAGGTTTATAAAGGGATTCTACCAAGTGGACAAGCCGTTGCTATCAAGCAAATAAGTAATAAAAATAACGCTGACTCTTTCACTAGGGAAGTTGAAGGTCTTTCTAGGATTCGCCATCCCAATCTTGTATGTTTGTTCGGATGCTGTGTTGAAGATGGTGAACAGTATTTGGTGTATGAGTATTGTCCTTCAGGAAATCTTGCCCAACATCTCTTGAGTAACTATCTCTTACCTCATCTAGTAGACTAGTACCCACAATTAGAGGTGACAAAATGGACGGGTTGGGCAGCAGGTCAAATTGGGTAAATTTTTTGTCCAGTGGAAAGGACCTTCGGTATGTGTATATATACATAAATAGTTTAGAGAATATTTAACTTTGAAAATGCAGTTGTGACCACTTTCGATAAACCCATTTGAGTTTGACCTGTCTCCTTTTAGGCAGTTATTACCACCCCATTTTCCCCATTAGAGATAAACCATTACCCAAATTTTTTAATTTATTCTAATTTACCCATTCATACACGAACATGGACCCTTATGTACTGTGATTCCTATGCAAATCTTGCAGGAAGGGACAGCGTTTTAACCTGGGAGAAAAGAGTAAAGATTTTAAGAGATTGTGCACTTGCTATTCGATTTCTCCATCATTACATAGATGGATGCATCGTTCACAGAGATATTAAGGTAGTTTTAAGAGTTTGACTGACCTGCTAAATGGAAGATTAGAGTTCTGGAAGATTAGAGTAGAACTACTTATACGCACAATAGACCCTAATTACATATCTATCACTTGGCAATTTGAATTCTTATGACTCCACACTGTCAATAGTGATTCTTAAAACTTAAAGCAGTACAACACCCGCAGACTATCATCCTCACAATGTCCAATTACAGTGAATCATCTGTTATGACTATTCAATGTCACATAATTACTTCCAAATGCATGTCCATATATGTCAAACTGTGACCTGAAGTTGATCAAGTGAGTTGTTTCCTTTGTAGCTCACCAACATTCTCCTTACGGAGAACATGGAACCAAAGCTCTCTGACTTTGGATTGGCAAAAGTTCTAGGGATGGAAGAGAGTAAAGTTTTCACAGATGTTAGGGGAACCATTGGCTATATGGACCCTGAATACATGAGCAACGCCAAATTGACTTGTGCTAGTGATATCTACAGTTTTGGCATTGTTGCCCTTCAACTTCTTTCAGGTCAAAAAGTCATTGAACTCGATCTTGAAGCCAGAGACCAACTGACAAGAAAGGTACACCGCTCTTTCTATATGTAGGTGTTCTCGAAACGTTATTCATGAAACAGACCTTGTGATGCAAGACAAACCATTTAAGACCAGATACACTTTAGCAAATCATAGGAAAACACACACTTTGAACAACAGATTCTTTTCTGTGCAAATACTGATCTAGTAATACAGTAGGTCATTTAGATAGCACACATTGATCAGAAATCCAGGATTCAATGTTATTCACAGTAGAAGCGGAAGAAAAGATAATTACAAGAATCTACAGAATTCAAAGGAAGCCAAAACATTGGCTGGCCAATTTCATGAGAGCAGCTTGTGAAATTGATTACAATTTTTAAACTGCCCCACTCGAAAGCTGATTTGTAAACCAAAAATGAAAATCGGAGACAATGTAACAATATTGTTGATCATCCATATGAAATTATTTATACTAGGCCTAGTTATGCCTATTTTCCTGCATGTTTGTCATGTTTTCAGTTCTATACCAACTTTTCTGAATCTTTGTAGGCAAAGGATGTGAGCATGGGAAGACGCCCACTCACAGATATCGAAGATCCAAGACTAAATGGGAACTTAAACACTGTAGACTTTGAATCCATACTACAGGTTGCAGTGCTATGCGTAGCCAAATCAAGCAAAGGTCGGCCAACAATAGATGTTGTGTTTGGGGAGATGGACAAAGCATGGCAAAACACTTTAGCGGATATGGTAAGATTCAATAGAGCCTTTTTTGAGTAACCTGGTTTCATAAAACTATTCTAATACTTGGTAGTAAGTAGCAAGTTTGACCAATTACTTATAAATGGATAGATTCACATTATGCTTTATTTCAGGGGCAGATGCTCTTAGAAAAACTAGGTAACAAGGATAAGGGTCAAATGGGTTGAAGTTACCAAAAGTGACCCAAACTCCCAAAGGGTATTACCAGGGTTAAACTTCCTAATCAGTATAATCTGAAGTTCATACTATTTTTGAAATATTACCCTTCTTTTTTGTTGTGATCATATTTGATGGACCAATTATTGATAATATATAAAGTAAAATATAATCAAGTATTTGAACAAAAATTCTTTCTGCACAACATGAATAAATTTTAACACATTAGCCAACCATGACCAACCCATACTGCTACATCTAATCCATATTCGGAACCAGATGACCACTTAACCTCTCCTTTTCTCTTGTTTGAAAAAGACCCCTTAACCTCTTCTTTAATCCTAAACAGAGGGCCAAAAGGGAGATGAAGTCGTTCACAGCAACACAGCAGGCGAAAACGCTTGATGTGCAGGTGCTTCCCCTCTGAAATACTGGTCTATGACGTTTGAACATACTTCTAGCAGAAATCAAGACTATTGTTCCAATGTTCTTCTGTTTCCAAGTATGCTTTACAGAAATATCTCCTGGGTGCTCACTAAGAATAAAAGTTTTTTTGGTCTACAGACATCTTTATTGTACATAATGTATGAGTACGATCCAGGATCATGTTTTAGTGCATACCTAAATGGATTGAGAAACAACGAAGAAGCAGACTTGCAATTTTGTTTTTACTTACCTACATAAACGGCTGTATCAGATGTGATCCAAACCTGAATGTTAATATTTGAATATGCAATGTAATGATTAGCTTGCAAATAACTCATTTTTAAACAAGTAATTTGGTAGTCCAGGTAAGGAACTCTGCAGCAGCCATTTATCCAATTCCAATCTTTAATGTCACACTTTGATAAAAACCATAACAAAACACGCAGCTTATTGCAAATTCTTTTTTACTTGGTCAGATTGCTTTAGGGTAGTTAAATAATAACAGCATGGTTTATGACATGACAAATGTAATAAAAGAAGAATGTAATAACTACAAAATATTGGTAATACTCTATCCCCTTTCGGCACCTATGAATTTGGTAATACTCTATCCCCTTTCGGCACCTATGAATCAAAGGCTGCACAGCGTTTAAGTTAACAAAGTTATTAGCAAATATTGATACTTTTAGTTACTCTTCAAAATAATTTCCAAAGCAAGACCAAACGCTTTTCTTTTCTAAATATTGTATAACTAAAAATAAAGAAGAAAAGTGAACTGGCCTCTCTATAAAACCAATAGAGATATTTACTATCCATACATGGCACTGAATACCCTATTTTCCCAAAGGTGACTAGCCATAATTGGTTGTTAGGTCACGTAGTTTCCATCCATTAAGATGTTAAGCAATAGCATCAAAAGTTTTCTGATGGTAGAAATGTAGAATACATAATTAATGTGAAAGGTATAAGTATTTTAAACACTGTTGTATAAAAAGAACGAAAGCAGCACAAACTGCATTGCAACAGTATATTTGAATATAACAAAAAAACTTTTTACTTCAAATCGTGAAACATATGAACAAAATCACTACCAAAGCCGATCTCAAACAAATAAACATTACTTGTGGCATCACAGATACTATATATGGCACTAAAACACCCAAGGAAATTCTACACATGCAAATATTGTACACAATGTGCGGTAGTTTCATCTTCATTCACCGTAACAGTGTAAAAGTTTGGCTTAAAATACAGAAATGAAGTTAAAAACTACATACCTGCAACATAATTACACATGACCCTGCAGTGGTAATTCCTGAATGTTCGGGGATGAAAATGGTGAAACTTGTTGATACAGATCTGACATAACTTTCTGGTATAAGTGCCCAATAGCAGTATAGTTCCATTGGAAATCAAGCACGCATACTTCATAACCTGAGCAAGTGAGCATTCTACGATCCAGAGGCACCACAGATGAGACATGACCATTGAAAAACTTCCAACCCACACCTACAGAACACCCAGAGATGAACCCCACAACTTCAGCTTCTTCTCATGGAAACTTACTATTAATGAAGAGACGTACCGCAGTCAAACTGTGGTTCTATTCAGGTAATGCATCTTCTAAGAACAGAAATGGTTGAAACAACGAAAAATTCCATCTGTATTTTGCTTGTTGAAATAGAAATGTGAGGGCCACAAAAGATTCACACAGAGCATTCATAATCAATTTTCAGATTCAGATTTCAGCCTCAAGTTCTCGTCATGTAAAAACAAACTACCCCTAAGACTTGTCCATTTGCTTCGTTTGACCACATTTTGAAAGAACAATTTCTTTTCCTGGATGCATTCTTAAGGCGTTAGCGAACATACGCTTTGCAGCTACAATATGTTCCTCTTTAAGATTACACTTAGGAGCATTTGCAGTGCTTGATGCTTCAACACCTAGGTTTGGAAGCATCTTCTTATTAGAATATGTCTTGTTAGCCTCGTTTCCACTGATATGTTGTTGACTATTTGACTTTGCATGAGTTTTCAAGCTTGAACTAATATTTTGACCTTTTGCTTCATTCGCAGGTTCCTGGCACACCATGGCATCTGTGACACCTATATCTAGATTAGATTGTTTGATTTTTTGGCCAAGTGCATGGGCAATCATGCGACGAGCAACTACTGGATTATTTCGAGGACGCTCTTTTGCAGGCAATTCCATGTCATCATCTGTTGAAAAAATCCGTTTTCGAGCTGCCATGTAAGCTTCCTCTCTGTCCTTTAAAGAGAGTTGAGCAGATAATGTTTCTATCTTCGTCCCTGGGAAAATCACATTAATCAATTTTCAATATCTAGACATTTGAGAATCGTTAAGAAGAGAAACATCAGTATTGCATTCACTAATATAAAAACAAATATCTAATGGCTGATGAAACCCCGATGTTAATAATGCAAAAGGGTAAGACTCAACCCATTTTATTAACTGCTATGTAGACCGGTTTTGTGTATATTTTCTTGCAAAAAAGGTCATACACTGCGGAACAGTAATTAGTCACTCATAAATTGCTTTATATAAATAATAAACGTATCAATATCTTAACAACAGTTTCTGTAATCGTACGTCAGATGTTATTTATCAAAATAAATATTTAAAGTGGGGTCAGGTTAAGCCGGCCCAAAAAGACCAACTTTGACGCATTAGAAACCCTAGAGCAGGCAATTTCAATCCAATATTCCAATTTGGAGTAAATTGGGCTACATTTTATTGCTAACATATATTGAACGCATAGCCATATAAAAACAAAAAAAAAAGGTCAAATGGGTTGAATGGGTGAAACAAGTCAAAAGTAGGCCAAATTGTAATTGTAACAAAAAGAACCCCATAATCATTTTATTATAGAATTATATTATAGTTATTTTACTCTCGCATGGTTAATCAAAATTCAGGCATAAAGAGCTCCTGGCAAACCCATTCTGACTATTTTTAGCATGTACCAACAATACATATTTTCACCCATAACCCACCCCACCCAACTGGACTATTATGACACCGTATCTAGCCCTGACCTGGACTTTTACCACAAATGGAAGCAAAATATATAATCCCATCACATACTTGACTTGCAAAAAAAAAAAGAGAATACCAGCGGATACATCTTCTCTTCGTGATAAAATCTGTGAAGTTATTGGAGACTGGTAGTCGACATGCTCCCATAACATATCCGCAACGAGAATGGAGGGTCTGAAATTTAAGAAAGAATAAAATAAGTCTTGATCAAAATCTAAAACATATTTTAGATAATACCCAATAGCAAAAAAATATACTCCCAGATCTTCATAACTGGTCATCAGTTTAACTTGATAACAGATAACAAAGGTTGAAATTATTTATTTGACAACTGGTCATCAATTTAGCTTCATAATAGAATAACAAAAGTTGAAATATTTATTTGACATATCTATGGACAAACAACATCAAAATAACTACACATACACTGATGTGTCCTCGCAACGTTTTAGCACGAGATGCCGCTCATCTCCTTCACCAATAGAATGATGAGAAAATCTTGCATAAAGAAAAAAAAAAAGAGTTTGTTACTTTAAGACAGGCGGAAATTTTTTTGTGAAAGGGAGCTATGGCGATGGAAGATAGAAAATTGCCAAAAAGTTGATACCCAAATATGTCAGCAAGGCGGTGTACAAGAAGACGATTGTAGGGATTCATTGGCTCCAGTTCCAGCACATCTTCTAGGCTGTAACATAGCAGAACATAAATTCTAATAGTCCCGTTTAATACCAAATAAGTATAGAACAATTGATAAGAATCTAAGATTACGCAGGAATTAGTATACATAAACCACCATTGACAATAACAAGATTATAAAAGATAACAAAAAATGTCAAGGAATCTTATTGTTTGAAGTTTATAACATATCAGTCCATGCATCTAGAATTAGCTTTCTAGAGTAAGAAAGCTACTCGCAAACTTCAAAACAGAAGTGGGCATTTTCTGATAAAAAAACTAGTAGCTAAACATGTTAAATCCTCCAAAAACATTTTCAAAACAGACATTTAACAAAAGTATATAAATCTTATGCAGAAAAATCATGTATACAGACATAATTCATCCCTTAATCAACACTCTCCTTCCTATTAACATTCTTCCACTTATTAATATATCCATCCGACAGGCTACTCCAACAGGTAACTTATATCGACATATATAAACTTACAAGAGAAGTTAAAGTCGATTGCTTTATTAGTCTTTTCTGCATTGTTTACTTCCTAAATACACTTTTACATTTGTGTCTGAAATATGACATAAAATGAAAGCGAAAAAAGAATACCTCGATGGATCGTTAAGGAAATCGACAAACATATCTTCCATAGAAAGAACAAGATGCTTACATGGAAGATTGTCCTTTACAAGAAATGCCAATTCTTCAACCTGCATATTATAAAGGAAAAACGATAAATCAACCTAACTCATACGCCTAAAATCAATCTAAAGCATTTAGAATTTGACACGTGGATTCCATTCAATCTCTTTCCGAATCTTATCACTTGATTCTTCCAAATGTCATCATTCATACAGTTGCTTATAGTATATAAATTTTTAAACTTTTATAAAAAATAAAAAAAATAAAGACAAAATTAATTAATGTATAACTATGATATGAGCATACATACATATCTATATAAGATAAGAATATATATGTATAGTATATATGTATACATATGATATATTATAAGGCATATAATGATTGTAAATTATGTGAATTAATAAGGAAAAAACATTACCATTGAGAATTGAGTGAGACTCATGCTGAATTTGAAAGCAGCAAAATTGGGGTTAGAAATTGTATTCCCTTTTTTCTTTGGTGAAACCCTAATTCGTGGTGAATTGAAAGTTTTAGTTCAAACGTGTTTTTTTCTGTAATTGGTTGCGTAGGATTTGATTTCTTTGGATATGTTAGGTTGACTGCTTGACCAATTCATTCAGTCAAAGGTTTTGTCGAAGGTTTATTGAGTTTATTGAATTAGGGTAAATTATACTTTTAGTCCCTTAACTTAACACGTTTTTACTTTCAGTAACTGAACTTTAAAAATTACAAATTATACACTAAATTTTCCACTTTTTTTTCACTTTTGGTCACCGCGCCTACCTTGTTACCTTTCCTCCATTAATTTGCCTAGATTCGTTAGTTTTTTTTTCCATTTTCTTCCTTTTCATTTATTTTATTATTAAAAGTGATAATCGATGAAAAGCATATTCAAAATTCAATCCATTTACATGATTTATTAAAACTTATATGACACAAACAAAAATATTTACGATTAAATCATAAGGCGCTATTGATTATTCAGAGAAAAAAAAATCTAGAACACGTTACTCTTGATAACCGTTACAATATCTTATTTTTATTATAGTTTAGCAATAGTTAATAAAATGAATTAAGGAAATTAAATAAATTTATATAACACAAACAAAAATATTTACGATTAAAGTAGAAATATAAAAAGACTAAAAAATTCAAACAAAGCACTAAAAAAATCTAACTTTATAAATAAAATTTTCAACTAACAATTATTTCATCGTCATTCAAAAAGAAAATCAATTATTTTATCTTATCACACTATTTTATAATCAATAAAGTAATAAATTGTAAACATAAAAAATATTGTTTCAAAACCCCTCACAAATGAATATGTATTTTCACTAATCGAAAAAAATAATATCTAAGACCTAAAGTTAGGCCGATTATCACTTTTAATAATGGAATAAATGGAAAGGACGAAAAGATATATAAAAAAAAAACTAGCAAATCTGAGCAAGTTAACGGAGAAAATGTACAAAATTGACGCAATGACCAAAAGTAAAAAAAAAAATTACAATTTTTGAAGTTTAGTGACTGAAAGTGAAAAACGTGTCAAGTTTAGGGACTAAAAGTGTAAATTTATCTAATTACAAAGATCGTCCTGTAGTTTGACCAACTCATTTTGAAGTCACGTCAATAGTTTTGGTCTAATAATCACAATTTTAATCTAAAAGTCAACACATTTGATCAAAAAGCCAACGTTTTTTGACCCAAAATTGTTGATGGGGATCTAAAGTTAGAGATCAAAATTATAATTTATAAAAAGTAAAAATGAAACCTATAATTTTTGAAAAATCATAAAGGCGATCTTTGTAATTAACTTAAGTTTATTTCTTCCCTTTTGTTATTTTTTGTTTGATTTACGCCATACGATAAGTATTAACTAGTGCAACATTGTTCCCCAGTCGAGGTTTGTGGTTTTTTTTGAATTTTTCTAGAAAAGATTGTTTTTATTTTCGTTCTATTTTATGATCTTATATTGAATTTTTTTATAATAAAGAAATCCAAATATCAACTAATATTTCTAGTTAAATTATTGAGAAACACAACATGTATAAGTCAAAGCGACATAATTTCATTTTTTCCTTTTTTTTTTTTTAGAAATTGCATCGATCTTGAAAAATTATGCACAAATTTAGAAATAAGCAATCCGAGTTAGAATAAATAGTTATTGATTTCAAAGTTTTGCAACAAAAATATTTAAACAGTGACGTTAAGTGTTTAAATGATGTCTTCCTTCCTTGTACCTTTACGACATATATTAAGAGATAAATGATAATGATTGATGAAATTAGAGTAAAAAGGAAATTGTTAGTTTGACTCATAATTGGATGATGATAAATTAACAAAAATGTTTTCGCATATGGTGAAAAAAGAAAACTTGTTAGTGAAACTATCATAAACCTTATGTTTTGGCAAACATGCAAAATTTGACCAAATAGCTGGCGAAATATCTAAGTTCACCAAATCGAAGGTGAAACTCAATGATTTGGACCAACTAGCAGCAAAAGAAATGCAATCAAGCTTAGCCCTTCAGTTTTGTGAAAACCCAATAAAAGTTGACTAACATGTGGGATTGAATCGGATTTTTCACTGCGTAAGTTTTTCTTAAACATATACATGTCCATTTATCTACATCACTACATGGTATAACCTCACCTTAAGATTAACAATTTAATACTGAAATCTGGAACATGATAGGTGTGGTATAGTTTCCAGCAATCGAAAGGTAAACATTTTTATTTCGATTATATGTCCTTTTTAGAGGGTCAATTGTTTAAGCCTAGAGACTCATCTTTAATGATAACATCTCAAATTAATATGGATCTTGTTTATACATTTGGCCAGGGATGATGATTTCCGACGATGGATAGGTAAATGTACTGATTTTGTTTTTTAATGGTTTAAGTATTTTTTTTTTTAAAGTAACTTTTATTCACATCAAACTACCGATTCATCCAAAAAAGGGTGAAAGCCGGCCAAGTACAATATAAGGCACTATATATTTACATTCAAAAATTAAAATAATTTCAATAGGACCAACTTGTAGAACACCCCCTTGTCCTATTCTTGAACCACAGATAACTCGTCGCTTTAAAATCTTGAAACACTTTCTCAATGCAAAACGTCAGTTCTTCAAACCTTTTCTCCTTCCTTGTTCTCCATAAGTACTAGCAAGTAATGAAAGCAATGCCTTTAAATTCCTTCCTCGCCTTCTTTTCTAAACCAACAGAGGACACACCTTACACCATATGCTTATCCGGTACCAGATTGCCATGGCTAAGTCACACGAGCATAAGATATGTTCGATTGTGTCTTCCCATCCATGACATAAAACACAATCCAAGTTGTTGAAACCACAATTCCTGATCCTGAGTGCAGCCATTGTTGGAACATGATCCAAAGACACCCGCCACATAAAGATGTTGCATCTCTTGGTGACCCATTTAGGGTACTTAAACACAAACCTATTACTATAGTCATCCCCGCTTCGAAGAAATTCAGAAATTCTTTGACACCTTTAACTGAGAGTCTATTTCCCCCATCCACAGCCATTTATCATGTTCATTTTTCATCTCAATCCCTACCATAGTCCTGACCAGAGCGCCCCACTCGTCCATCTCCTCAACCGAGACCAAATCATGCTTCCAGCTCCCACTGCCAAAACGTTTAGTGACAGGACAGAATTTATCACTGACTTTACACTTTTTTTCTTTCTCTAAACTAAAGAGTAATGGAAATCGCACTTTAAGAGGAACATCAAAAGCCCAACAATCAATACAAAATCTTATATCAGTTCCGTTACCAAGAATCCCCTTGAACAATTGGTTTATTTCCACTCAACCGACATTGACCTTACTAATCAAGCCAACAATTGATTTCCAAATTCTTTCCCACGAGACCCAGTGGATCTCTTTGCTCCTCAACGAACCATCCCAAAGGAACCTTCTAATAATGGCTTTGCACAGTGATCCGAACACTTTGTCGCATCTCTTCGATACGAATACAGTAACGATCATAGCAATCTCCTCTGGTAGTGGTACGTCAAAATCCAATTGGTCATAAACTAAACCGTTCACAACTTTAGCCGGGACTTTGAACAAAGAGAAATAATAAGTTGGAGACTTTCCATAACGGATTTAATAAGAGTAAGTAACCCTTCCCGATATAGATAGTCAAAGTGGGTCGAAACTTGTCCAAGATTCAATTGAAACGCATAAACCTCGTAAAATATTCTATTATAATGAAACTCGATAATGTTTGTATTGATGTATTCATGTATTTATAAAGTAGTCTCACTTTTCCCATTTATAAAACTCGATAATGAAAAACAATAACAACAAAAGCTGTATGCATGTCAGGCCAACCTAGTCAGTTTCTGAAGGTTTGAACCCTGCCAGCCGGCCCTAGCTATGTCATTCATTTTCCTGTAGCTGTACGAAACTAGCAAGCAACATGGATCCAATTCAATACCGTGTTTCCGTTTAAACTGAATACTGATGATGCCCTCCTGTTGCAAATCAAACATGTGGATTCAATTAACACGAACAGAGGTGGGAGGAACAGACATATGACCGCTATTTATTACCCATCGAAGATTGGATGACGAACTATATATACTTCGTAACTAAGATTTTTCAGAAAAGAAACAGATGAGAACTAATAATTTTGTGATACCTGAAAAAAGGGCTAATGTGAGCTATATTTGGTTGATAACAGGTCAATTACGTATAACTAACAATTTAAATGAGTAAAACAAAACAGGTTAAGCGGCTTGAAAAGTTGCTCAAAGTATAGTAAAAGCTAAAAATGATTCTACCCTTTAGAATTATTTTATTAAAAAATTGGATCATTGTGTATATCAATGGTTTTATATATAATCAAATCTGAAATATAAATCACTTCAGTTGTAACTGACATAAACAAAATAGTTCTTGCTTATGCAAGGTTGTAATTGTCATCTCATTAGATAAGATGCCAGAACGTTATCTTTTTGGTGATATATAAAATTTAAACCAGGGATAACCTTTTACCCAACAAAAAAAAAACGAACAAAAAGATTTTGCTCAATGAAACTATCATATGATACTGAAGATGGCAGTGATCATTAATCTTGTTCTGAAAAGAGAGATGAAAGTAGACTATTCAAAAGTTTAAACTCTGAATTGGCTCAATGAAACTAGCTTCTTAGACAAGTCATTTTGCTCGATAATAGACGCTAGTCTATCTCTACTAACAGATGGTAAAGCTATAAAAAAAACAAAAATGGCAATGCTGCATTGACCTATAAATTGATGACTAGAGTTATGTTTTAGTTGAGAAGCTTAAGAAATAAGTCGTACAAAGAGTACCGATTTTAAAAGACGCACTAATTATTGAAATATATTATACAGGTTTTCTTATAAAACACTAATTATTCATAATATCAAATAACAGTTTTGGACTAAAAGAGTTTCGGGTCAAGCAAAGCAGCCAACCCATTTCAACTCGTACAAAGAGTACGGGTTTTTATTTAAACCAGCTACACAAACCACCTGACTCGCCAATATGCCCCCTCACTAAATAACATCAATCAAGCATCTAAACACCAAAAGCCCATTAGCCTCAAGTGCAGATGGTAGAGTGAAGGCCAAGGAAAATGGTGGGTTTCAGAAACGGAGCAGGCTTTTATCATTGAAGGAAGATTGGTGAAGTCTATAATAATATTATTATTATAATGAAGATGAAGACTAAGATGTTTTTTACAAAGAAGTCAAAATGGCAGATTAAATCTTTGATTTGTATTATTATGTAACCTGAATGTGTAACTGGAATGCCTATGAACTCTTGACCAGAATGTCCATGTTTTTTTTGTTTAATAAAAATCAATCTAACACTCATTATAGGTGTAAGTTTAGACGGGGAAAATTCTTAAAATGAGGAGATATAAGTTAATTAAAACGCATCCATGACATGCTTTGGACCCCGGACACACCCTAGAACACTTCCCAACCTTTCGCCCGAATGTAGGTTGTCCATCTAAATTCACACCTTCTTTTTATGATTTAATATGGGGTGTTAGCTAAGGTGCATCACTATACAACTTCATAGTTGAGAAAATAAAATAAAAAATTAATAAAATAGTTATTTTATATCTATTTCAACTTATGAAAAAATATATATATTTTTCCTAAAACATATGTGGTATGTTAACACTTGAGTTTTAAAAAGATAAGTTACAATATACTAAATAAGATATAAGTTATACTGATACATTGAGCTTCACATATCTAAAATTTAAATAATTCAACAAAACATGGACAAATTTTATAATGTATTATAGATTACACAACCCCTAAATTGAACTCACCTTGAATTCTCTATGCTGTCCTGGTTCCACACTAATATTCTCGGTATCCAAAATGAAATCCCTGAAGGTTCAGAAAAATAAAAATTAAGGGAGTATTTTTTTTTCAAATATATCTGAAACAAAAAACACCCAATAATAAAATATCTAATAGTAATTAATTAGTTACCTCTTGTCTTTTGGTGATTATAAAGGAGTTGATGTCTTGTTCCTCTGCAAGATTAATATAGCCTAAACTTGTCTTTATGAGTTTTAACTCGGGAACAAACAAACCTCCTTTCGTGAACATCGTTAGAGATTTGCATCCCCCGAATTCCATGCTATTCAGTGATGGCAATAAAAAATCCACATTCCCTAAGCAAAACCCCTTGAGACTTGCAAGATTTTCAAGTCTTAACTCCTTTAGACGAGGTAACCTGATCATCTCATTCACTTTGCCATCACAACCTTCTTCTTCCTCTTGGTCTTCCTTAACGATTACTTCCATACCCGGACACACACTTATACTTAGCTCTTTTAGTTGCAATACACTACCAACCATCGAACGTGTAAAAACATGTTCAAACTGTTTGCAATCATGGATAGACAGTTTAGTCAGGTTTGGAAACTCCAATATTGTCTGACCATTACTCCTCCAAATAGACTTCAGACTATTTAGCTCCCATAGGCTTACATCTCTTAGCTTTGGAAGCTTTACAGCAGTTTGTGATGAATTAGAACATCTTACTCCTGTTCCATTATCAAATACCTCCAGTACTGATTCACAATGACTTGCATTCAACTTTTGAAGATTTAGCAGTTGTGGCAGCTCATCATATGAGAAAATTACTTTGCGTTCCCAGTCATCGTTTGCATCCATTTCGATCAAACTCTGAGAGTATAACATAGACTCTTCTGAAATAGGAGTCGATGAGTTTGTGTTGTCTAAACTCTGGGATGGGGTCTGCATAGCCAAAAAGAAGAGAGAAAACACAAGACATACATATATATCAGAGGTACAAGGGAGCTCATCTCTTAATCAGATGGTGAAAAATAAAAACTGAAAATGTACCTGAGGTAAAGTGGTGGTCGTCAAAAAAAAGGTAGACGTATATTTGCCAGCATTTATGTCTATGTACTTGAGCTTCGGAGCTCTTAGTGGAAGGGATGTAAATACCATCATTTGGGGACATCTTTTGATATAAACTTCATCCAATAATGGCATTTGGAATTCATTCATCCCGAAGAAGAAACCTTTAAGGTTTGGTAACCTGGTTAGTTTTATTGATTTTAGACAGGGAAAAGTTACAACCTTCGATGTCGTTGTTTGCTCTCCATGTTCTTCCCTCACAATTACTTTCAGTTCTCTGCAATCTCTTATGTTCAACTTTTCAAGTACCCTGAGGCTTGCAAGTGTGGAAAATGTGAATATATCGACCAATCGATGACATGTTTCGAGATCCAATATCTTTAGGTTGGGCATTTTATGCATTGTGATACCTTTTAGTCTAGGGATTGCTGCTAGTGGAGTATCATCCCTATCACCACTTCCTTGGGAAAAAGTAAGACTATCTTTCAACTCTTTAGTTTCAAATACCTCCATCATAGAGCTGCACTCATCAATTTCCAACACTTCAATCTTTAGCAGTTGTTTGGCTGCATAATATGGAATCACAGTTGACAAAGCTTGACAACTCCTTATCTTTATCTCTCTACAGTACTGGCCTAAGGACCATGAAACAGAAAACTGCAACGAATTTAAAACTCACAATAAATTAGTTGAATAACAAAGATAATTAACTCAACATACACTTTTACCTTGTTACGTACAAATAGAGTGATTAAGCTAAACGATTAAGAGTTTTTGTTAAGGTGGCTGCCTCATAAAAGTCACCGAAGTGTTTTCAATTAAATAAACTTGATTTCAACTATACGCAAGATAAACTACTGAATGATCTAAAATTCAAGTAGATGAGCTTTTTAATATATTTCTTACAAGTCAAATAGACGAATTTACGAAATCATAATTAGTTTTTAGTTACTTTTTTTTATGTATAAAAACCTCTCATTTACTTGCTTTTAGTTAAAATAAATGAATAATTATTTTTTAGTTATTTAAAATAACTAGTTCACTACTATGTTTGAACCTGAATTTTCTGGAACTATACTATAAGTCCATATGTAATAATCGTAAGATCTCTTACACGCACTATTCTTCTACAAACCTAAACTTCAAAAAACAAAAGCTGAAAAAAGTTCTAAAAAAACACTTGTTTAACAAATTGAAAGCTAAGCTTACCACAAAATTATCATTCCAGACATGAGTTGTACCCTTGGGAATGCCACCACCAATATGCTTGAGTCTTTCCAGGTTATAAAGAGTGAGACAATCAAGATGAGGGAACAAAATGACGGGTGTAGAGGTAGATGTAGATGTGGTACTTTTTTTATCATCTCTGTTTGAGACAACTTCTTGGATTCTTCCACAATTATGTATGTCGACTTTCTTTAGGTTGGAAAGCAGTTTCGCCATGAGAGGGGAAAATAAGTACTCAATGGTTTTACATTTCTCCATGTATATGGTTGTGAGATTCTGAAATGATAATTTTTGCTGGTAGTTTTGCAACATTAAAAACTTACTCCAATTGCATTTCCACAAATGAGTCATACTATTCATACCAATCAACGTCATATTCGTAAGGCGGGGAAGTAGCAATGGTTGTTCATCATTGTTCGGTGTTACTATGCCTACACTTGGAATCTCAATATCAAAGATTACCTCCATTTGTTTATACTTACACAACTTAATGTTGGATAGGTGATGTAAAGTGTGGATGGAAAAGGATGGAACTGCAACTATAGGATTATCGTCCACTTCTAATATCTCATTCTGCAATATATATGACAAATTTAAACAAACGTAATTAGCAACTTTCATCTGCTAAAAGTAATTGAATGAAATAAAATAGTATCCGTAAAATGCGCGATTTTTAATGGTTTCTCAAAAGCATTTAAAGTCTAGTGTAAATCAAATTTACAGATAATATTCATATATATGAGTTAGTACATGCACTTAGGGTGATAGTGGTCGGCGGCCAACACACAGCTATATCTAAAAATTGTATTTTTTTGTTGGTGGAATATTTAATGATAATCACAAAAATAATTTGAAGGTTACCGATGGTATGTAGTATAGTAATATCACAGTTTTTGAAAATTTCAAATATTAAGACCCTACCCTCAAATGCTTTACAATGTAATTTAGATGATTTACGTACTCACGTATTCAGGTTTTTACCATCATCTCTTTTCTTCATATAAGAAATAAAATCCATACCTCTTTGTCAACCGATTTATAGTTTGTGCCCCATTTTTCTCCAGACAAATCAATGGTGATGTCAATGATTGCTGCCATATCAAATTTGATGGTCTTGGGTGTGACTATATTTCTGAAGTTCTCACACTGGTTGATTTGTATGAATTCCATGGCATGAAAACTACGAATGAGGAGACCAGAGTTATCTTCATCTTTTATCCTCCACACCTCCCTTAGTTTTCGGAGACCTGACGCTCGAATGCTTTTCAAGCTGCTATTAACTTGCCCAATACATTCCAAGTCTATGTAGAATAACGCTTGAATAGAACCACAATTTTGAACTAGAATCTTTTCTAAATGACTCAACAATGGCATAGAATTATTTGGAAAAAGATTCTTAATATCATCACATTCATCCACTTCAATCTCTTTCAGCACTGGAGTTCTATCATATTCCTTCTCACACACCCATATATCCTTCAACTTCTTCATCCCACAAATTTCCAATTCCTCTAACTTTGGACTCACAACCTGTAAAAAAACTAATTATATTAACTGATCAAAACATTAAATGTTAAGATCGAAATAAACGTAGTTAAATACCTCTTTATTCAACAGTGGGATTGTTGTTGCAGAAATATCATTGCTCGAAGCAAAGATGCAAGTAAAGTTGGGAAGGTAAGCAAGTCTCAGCTCCAACAGTTGTGGTAAATTCATCACAATATTAATATTGTCACACAAACCTACAAACGAGGGCAACTCTTCCAACACCAAATGCTTTAACTTATGAAATGTAATCACCTGGGCTCCATTATTCTCATCATGTATCAAGAATCCCAGAACACGACAGGACGAAACTTTAAGTCTCTCAAGATTAGTCAAAGTACTTGCCACATTAACAGTGAAGAGGTAACTCAAGTTTGTGCACTTTTCAAAAGAAAGATGTTTTAAATTGCAAAAAGAATATTGAGAAGGATGCATCAAAACATCTTCAATATGATTTATATCTTCCACTTGCAAATGAAGCTTCTCTGTTTTCTCAAACAACTCACTTATTTCAAATGCACGAACCTCTTCGCAGCTAGCAACTAGTCTCAATGTATTTTCATATGAATACACATCATTGTCATATATAGTATCCAACTGACAACCTATAGATATTCTGAACCTTTCAAGTTTCTTAAAAGACACGTTATTCGGCAGAATCATATTCTCAAAGAATTCGATCTCTAATGCAATGAGTTTAAGCATCTCCAGTCCTTCACAGTTGTCTTCTGTGAAGCTGATAACTTTGTAGCTCAGATTTCTCATATAAAGCTCTTCAAGTTTGTCTAAGTTTTGAAAGACACCATCACCAATACAAAGCTCAACACATCCAATCAAATCTAGTAATTTTAGCTTTCTCAATTTTCCCATGGCAGATGGTAATATCTTGATGCGACAGTAAGCAAAGCTGAGTATTTCCAAATTACTAAGATTGCCAAGATAAGATAGATCACCCATCAACGAGCATGAACGGAGACATAGCATACGAAGGCTAGTTGAACATTGAAGTGATATTGGAAGCTGTGGATATAGAATACTACGATATGAAATGACTTGAAGATTTTTCATCTTGGTATAGAAATCTTCTGGAAACATGAGAGGCTCTTTCTCATTCATCATTAGCTTCAAAAGTTTAAGGTCGGGGTAATCAAAGCATCGGGGAAATTCAGACATGCCTTTGCACTTCAATAAAATTCTTTCGCAAGACTCCCATGTATCTTCTGTAGGCCATTCCGACAGGTCACTATGATTAACAACGGAAGCTTGCTTGAATTTTGAAATATTCGATAAGACGAAAGAACGTGCAAGATCGTGCATTTTGACACATCCTATTAGATCACTTTCAATCAACAAATTTGCACGTATGAGGTTGTGAACAGAAGTGTTAGTCCGCTGTCTTGCTTCAGCTAAACTATACACTTTATTAAATAACTTCAATCCCCATCCATACCTCATCAAGTCCTCCAACGGAATATCAAAGTCATCAGGATATAAGCCACTAAGAAGGAAAATTTCCTTATCATCATCTTTTTTGAGAAAGTTGTAGCTTATCTCAAATATGTGATATACAACAGCGTAAAGGTCTTGAAGGTCATGCCGATGTAATCCTATGAGTGTAACTCTCCATGCATCCTTTACCTCACCTCTAAGAGCCAAGGCAATGGTTTTTATGGCCATCGGCAACCCACCACACCTCTTCACAATATCTTCTCCTAGCTTAATTAGCTGATGATCAACAGCACCATCTGAAAGTCCCGTGGTATCCCAGAATAATTGTTTTGCTTCTACTTCTTCTAAACTAACCATTCTCAAAATTGAGCTAGTTTCAACACCCATCTGACTGCAAAGCCTTTCATCTCGTGATGTGAGAAATAACTTGAAGCCCTTTGGCAAAGGACTCGCTAGTCCAATATCATTGAGGTCAACAATGTTCCAAAGATCGTCCAATATGATCAAAATCTTTTTCTTGCCATCTTGGGACATCCCCAAAAATATTTCCTTGAGACGGTCAGCCCTTGCTTCTTTAGTTGATTCTAACAAATTTCCACCTGTATACTGTGCAATAGCTTCTTGAAATGTAATTGGATCAGTGCTTTTCCCCATAACCACCCTTTGAACCCGATCAAACAGTTTCATATTCTCTACAACCTTCTTCAGTTCTTCCATCATTGTAGTCTTGCCTATACCACCCATACCACATAAAGCCACCATCTGGGTCGGATTATCTGGTTCAAGCAATTGCAATGCCCTTTGAAAAATCAATTGTCTAGACTTGAAAATGTTTTGGGTAACATCTTGCAGTACTTGAGGAGTGGCAGAACTAACCATACCAAGAGGTATTTGCTCATTAGTCCATTCCATGTTTGATTTTTCTCTCATAAGGCGGTCGATACGCTTGATGAAATTGGAGCACCGTTTGCCAGTTTTGTATCTTCTCTTCATATGTAAACATCCATTTCCATCCTCTGAAATACCATCGACTTCCCTATCAATCCCTTCAGCTCGTTCCAACCAACTCGGAACAAGGTAAGGTACAACTAAATTTCTTGCATCATTTTCTTCCATTCTTTTCTTCATATCAATTGCCGTGGAATTCAATTCCCTTAATCTGGTACGCATATCCCTATCATACTTTGTGGAGGAAAAAAAGAATCCCAAGTGTCTCTTAACAGGAACCAGCAACGATTCAACAACAGGAGTGATAAATGGAGATACAAACTCCATTCCAAAAGCTGTAAATTTGTTTTCTTTTCTCTGCAGCCTAGATTATTTAGAAGAAATTAATAAGAAATCAGAAGATAATTAGTTACAAGTCTGTTGGTTGAGCAGTGTATAATAATTAGTTAGCGTCGTTTACTATAGTAATTGACACATGACTACTTAGATAGAACCCGGAAGCCCGAAGCAGTCTCTCTTAAGGATAAGGTTTGCCTACATTATTACCTCCCGTCCCGTTGAGATACTGGGGCTCAAAACCAGCAGAAGATCTGCCTACATCTATTCATCCATCAATGTTTTTTATTTTAGTTTTTGCATATTCTCGTTACACTACTTTCTTTAACTTATCAACAAATCACTTCAAAATGTCATTAAAAAAAACCCAAAATTCAAAACTTCAAAATTCCAACAAATGTCTTGTGAAAAATAATAATAGCCTATGATTGAATCTAACAATAATGTGTAATGAAAAGACAAACTAACCGGGTCGTATACGGGTGTTACAACAGGATCCGAAAAAGAAAATGTTCTTCATCACCAACAACGTCATCATCAGCCAAGATTTATATATTTATTTTAAATTTAAACGTGGAATTGTCGACTCAATAAGTTATGATAATTCCGCGGCGGGAGGTCATGGGGGAAAAGAATGAGATTCCGGCTCGCAGAGCTTAAAACCGGCGGCGGCAAAGGCATAAGGAGAAAGTGAACCGGGCGGCTTAGGGACAAGATCCGGTTCATTGCCGTCACATTTGTATGATATTGATCCATCTCATTGAGGTCGACAAGATTTTGACCCTTGTTTGTTTTATTAGGTTAAGATTTTCTCTTGTTACTTTTACTTTAATATTTATTTTATAATATTTAAACTCTAATATTTATTTTATAATATTTAAACTCTAATGATAAAGTTGTGAAATGATTAATTTTTTTAACCAAATAACCTTAATTTTCTTTTAATTATGAGATAATAACATGAGACAAAATTAAAAAAAAATAAATAATGAATACACATGTCATTTTTTAAAATGTTTTAAGAAGATATTTAAGCTAATATTTAAAAGGATTTCTATATTTTCAATATTTATATAGTAAACTAATAAAGGTTATAGCTTTGTGTGATTATATTGATTAATTTATTATTATCATCTGAATTCTGAGCTAGTGGGCACTTGGGATTGGTCCCACGCTTCAGGGCTCAAACTTTCGTGTTAATACAGTTCGTTATGGTAGTGTATTTGCGTTGAACTTATAGCAGTTTAAATAAAAAAACATTTAGTCAATAGATATAAAACATAGATAATTATTTAAGAGTAATACTACAAACGCGTTGAAAAGTTTGCATCATCGAATACATATATAAAGATAACCAAAAACTAAAAATGAAAAAAAAAATATCAAACACTTTTGCAATATCAAACTCATACATTTAGTTTGTCTGTTTTTTTTTGCAAGAAAACCAAAATCATCAATGAAGTAAAACAAAATGCTGAATCAAATTTTTCATATATAAGTTGAGAACCTAAAAGAAACAAAATGTGAAAAAAACAAAAAAAAAATGAAAGAAAAAAGATCTGAAACGGGATCCGATATTAAAAAATATGAATAGTGATGCGAGGTGTAAGATGGACCATAGAACAACACATCGTGCAATATATTAGCTGAGAACACTAAAGCAAATAAACTGGAAAAAAAAAGACTCAGGCGGAATTTGACATGACAAAATCTAAATAGTGATGCGAGATGTAATATGGACCAATAGGACAGTACCATCGCATAATATATTAGTAGAGAACATATCAAAAAAAAAAACCATACAAAAAAACAAGAAAAACTAAATCAAACAAAAACCTATACGGGATCCGATATGATAAATTCCGAATAGTAACACGAGATATAAATGGCCAAATAAGAGAATGTCAAGTGGCTGGCACTATTCAAAGGCTTTCGCCTCTAATGATATTACAATATGTTTTTAATTATATAGCAATTATTTTTATTTATCTATCTAGAATTTTTACATAGTCATTTTATCTTATTTTTTTTATTTTTTTTTTAAACATTATTATTGGATTTAAAATATGTCATATATGTTGTCATGTTGTATTATTTATACTTATTAATTACTTTTGGAAAATAAAATTTCATCCATTATAAGATTTTTACTTAGATGTCATTTTAGCTTATTTTTTAATTTGTTTTCTCATTTTGTAACATTATTTTATTTAATATATGCCATGTATGTTACTATGTTGTAATTATTTATTTATTAACTAATAATTATTTTTTTGAAAATAAAATTTCAACCATTTATTTAAATTTAAAAAAATTATTATATAAATAAGAGAGGATAATTTTGCTCATAATTAACATACAAAGTTAATTATCACATTAGATTCTTGATTATTTGTCATTTTTATCACAATATTTATTATATTTTCATGTCGTATATATAGTCATGTCATACTCATTAGTCCAAATCATATGTTAATTAGTCAAATATTATGTCAATCAACATCAATATTATATCTTTTAAAAATTATATTTGATATAAACTTAATTTAATGTTATAAAAAACCAATTTGATTTTTCACATCAATATATCAATATTTTATTTAAACTATAGTTTATAATCACCTTCTATAATAAGACAATTAAATGTGAACGATAATTTTTGTCTTTATATGAATTTTACGAATATATATTTGATTTTCGGTTTATAAAACATACAAAGGTTTGGAAGAAGTGGTTTGAGTGTTACTTTACACATGGAAGGTCATGGGTTTCAAGGCTCTTCTCTTCCCAATTTTAAACTTTTTTTGTTTCTTTTCTAGATTTAAAATTTACACTTTGTATCCCTGTTTTTTTTTGTTTCTGAACACCCAACCTCCTTATACTTTTGTTGTTTTTTGGTTTCAGATTCAAAAAATTGCATGTTCCCCTTTATTCTTTTGTTTCTTTCTTTTGCTCTTTGTTTTGCTTTTTAAACATTTTTTTCTATTTTTTTAAAAAACTATGTTGCATCTTTTATTTTTTTGATGTTTTGTATTATATATTTTTTTATTTTTATATACTTTGTAGCATTTTTTTTAACATCTATTTGTAACTTTGTTATTTGTGTGTGTATTTTATATCTATATTTTTTTTAATGTGCTTACTTTTTAAACATATTCGTTTTATACGTATCTTTTTGACTTTTATTCTAAGCTCCTTTTTAAGTGTTTTTTGCTTTAGCTTGATACTTGGGGTTTTTTGGTTAACATTTCTTTCAGTATATATAGTTATTAATTTAGGAGTGGAAATATATTAAAATGTCGTTCTTGTATAAAAAACTTATTATATCGCAGTTGTATTATTCTTAAAAAACGAAATGCGCAAAAATGATACGGCCCCATAACGTGGGGCATTATGAACCACCTAGTTTATAATAAAATAGCTTAATTGTTCTGTCTTCTAAGTTTTAGCTCGTGCCTTATTGTTATTCAACGAGTTTCTTTTTATTATTAATGAGATATGTCACTCGGGCGTTGCCCCGGGAGATATCACATTTGTTAACGATTTAGAAAAAATATTATTTAAGAGATAATGTGCCATAAACTTTTTGAAGAAAACATGTATTATTCAAATTATTAAAAACTGACATTGTCAGTTAAAAAATGAACTGTAAAAGTTTTGTGTGAAAGTGAAAGTCGTTCGCGTAAAAGTTTAGTGCTAAAAGTGTAAGAGACTTAAATGTTGTGGTGAAAATAATAGAAAAGCAAAAATTTTAAAAATTTAGTGCTAAAAGTATAAGGGGTTTAAATGTTGCGATGAAAATAAAATGAATAGAATGTTTATTATTCTTTACAACTTTTCCCGTACATTTCTTTTTAATATATGTGTTAAAAAGTTTGTTGTTAAAGTGTAAGAGATTAAAATGTTGTAGTTAAAATAAAAGATTATCAAAAAGTAGAAAAATTTAGTGCTAAAAGTGTAAGGAGTTAAGATATTGTGGTGAAAATAAAAAGATTAAAAAGTTACTAAGAATTATAAAAGTTTTGTTCTAAAAGTGTAAAGAGTGAAACTATTGTGGTGAAAATAAAAAATAAAATAAAAGTATACTATTCTGTACACACTTTCCCGTACCTTAAAATGAAAGAAAATTAAAAACTATGAAAGTTTAGTGCTAAAAGTGTAATGAGTTAAAATATTATGGTGAAAATAAAATGAACACAAAGTTTAGTAAAAAATATTATAGTTTAGTGCTAAAAGTGTAAAGATTGAAAGTTTTGTGTTGAAAATAAAAAAGATAAAAAGTTTACTAAAAAGTATTATAGTTTAATGCTAAAAGTGTAAAGATTGAAACTTCTGTAGTGAAAGTAAAAAGAAAAAAAAGTATACTATTAGTAAAAAATATTTAGTTTAGTGCTAAAAATTTAAAGATTGAAAGTTTTGTGGTGAAAATAAATAGAACAAAAAGTTTACTAAAAAGTATTATAGTTTAGTGCTAGATTTTTATAAAAAATAAAAAGTATACTATTTTTTACACGTTTTTTTAGACTTTGTTTTTAATATATATATTATAATAAATAATCAATTGATCTCCAAAGATTTTTATTAATTAGAATAAAAAGCTAAAAGTGTAAAGATTGAAACTTTTGTGGTGAAGATAAAAAGAATAGAAAGTATACTATTATTTATTAAAAAGTATTATAGTTTAGTGTTAAAAGTGTAAAGATTGAAGCTTATGTAGTAAAAATAAAAAGAATAAAAGAATAAAAAGTATACTATTATTTACTAAAAAGTATTATAGTTTAGTGTTAAAAGTGTAAAGATTGAAACTTATGTGGTGAATATAAAAAGAATAAAAAGTATACTAATCTTTACACGTTGATTATGCAAGGATTATGATGGGTGTATTGTACCGGCATCATATGACTCATACATGGTGAGTTGATAAATATTCACTTGTGGTACCGAGGTTAAGATTCTCTACATTACCTTTATTTTTAAGATAAAAACTTGAAACTTAAAAAAAAAAACTTATAATCCCCAAAAATTTAAAAAGAGAGATGGGTATGGAGAAACATTTAAAAACCAAAAAAGTGGAAAAAGATATAGGTGGGGACAAAAAAGAAAAAAAAAACACTTAGTTACTAAAATAAGTGGAAAAATATATAGGTGGGAAAAAAAAAAGTTACTGTAGTTTGCACGAATCCCCAGGATTTGTTTTTAATATATATATATAATTTCATAATTTTTTTACTTTTTATGATCAATTCAAGCAATTATGCAACTTTTGTGAAAATCATTAATAGATTTGTAATTTGTATGATTACTTTAAGGGTTTTGTTAAATTCATTTCTTTTTTTATTTAATATTTCTTTAACAATAAATTTACGAATTTAAAATCATTTATCATTTCTTTCTATATAACTTATGTGACATTCAATTCTTTTCTTTTGCCAAGTAAAATTTTTACTATGTATGTTGTTCAAAGAAATTCTTTTAAGTTATATAAGTTTATATTTTCTAATAAATTAATTACATTATAGTTTTAATAGTTTACAAATATTAAAAATAACATATATTATCTACTAATTATAATATTTTCGCTTAGTTATAATAATGTTAGCGTTCAACGGACGAGTTTAATCTAATATTGATTATACCAATTACCAATTTTGACGTGGATTGGTCGATTTGTTATATCTGTGAATTAGAAAAGTTGATGACGATATTATATGGGCTATGTGTGAATGAGAAAAAAAAACAGATATTATTTGAAAGGATATAATCTATATTTATATCTATACTCTTATAAAAGAAAATTAATATAATAAAAAAACATTGGAAGCATATACCATCCTTCATCGTTTGAAAGACTTCTTTTAGACAAAATTGATTGTAGTATTTTTTGTCATCTCATCTTTGTCACATATTAACATCTTAAAGCTCCTTCTCAACTTAACTCGAAATACTACAATGTACAATTGTTCGTGTTTGAAAGCCGGACTATGTAGATAGAAACCAATTTTAATAACATTGTGAAAAATAAATATTTTAGTTTTTTGTTAATTATTAGTTAAATAAAATTTCGTAAAAAAATTAAATGATGATATTAGAGAGAGTCCATTTGATGAAATCGAGCGATATGATTGATTAATAAATCATTGGTTCAACTGCCTTTTAGTATATATTTAGATTAAAATTAAATGTAAATATATTTACATTAAATTTTATTTATATTTAGTTAATTAATTTTATAGATATGATAGAACATATTATTGGGTATATGTTAGTTGTTATCCTATTGGATAAATATTAAGTATTATTCTGTCGGATATATATTAGCTATTATTATTTATTTATTAAATTAAAATTATTGGGTAAAAAATGTAAATTTGTGATGCAAAACAAAAATGTGTCAATTAAAGTCAAATATGAAAACAAAAGTTAACATTATGAAATCGAAAGCTGTGATTGGTCGATAAGTTATTAGAATGCAAAACAAAAATGTGTCAATTAAAGTCAAATATGAAAACAAAAATTAACATTATGAAATCGAAAGCTGTGATTGGTCGATAAGTTATTAGAGTAACTAGCTGTGATTGGTCGATAAGTTATTAGAGTAACTATGTTTTATAAGTTTTGAATTTTGATAAACATTAATGTTACTTATGTTATGTTTTAAATTTTATTACATATATAAATAGCTTCAATATTTTAAAAAAATAACCTTTAAGTATATGAAGTTTTTATTTTGTTATTATTTATTTAAATATATAAATTTTAATTATGATTATAATTATAATTATTTATGAATATAAAACAAAATTGTAAGTAACATAAGTATCTTAATCTTAATCTTAATATATAATATAAGACAGTTGACCTAATAACTTATTAACCAATCAAATTGCTTAATTTTATCAAATTGACTATCGCTTATGTCATTATTTAGATTAACTATAAATTAAAAATCCTAATAATGATTATCCAAATATATTATTATATTAATACTTATATTAATTTGTAGAAAAAAAGTTTAGTTAATTTACACTTTTTTGTTTTCCATCAATAATTTATACTTTTGAGCCCTGAAAATTCAACTTATATATATTATTAACCATCAACTTATATATATAATTTTTTTGTATCCAGTCCAAATGTCCACGAAAAGTGTCACCCATTTTTACAGATGAGATATATACAGAAAGCCTTGAACAAATATTTTTGAAGATTTTAATCCAAAAGTCCACGAATGGATGGTAACCAAAAGTCCAACATATTATAATCTTCCAGATTTTAATCTTCAAACATCAAGTATTTCCCAAGTCTTTGTATCTCTCTTTTCCGATTTTTTTTGTTTTTTACTTTCCCTAATACTTTGAAAGATTTGTCGAGTGGTCGAAGTCTATTGTTACTAATTAATGTTTTAGTCATTGTGCTTCATTGAAGTGTTTAAATTATCATATCTTAAGAATAATAGTTTGAGTGCCAATTTATAATAGCTTTTTACCTTTTACAATGTTCAGCGTATGGACTATGGAGCATCATTTTAACAAATATTCAGCTTTTGGATAATTGAATATTTTGTGCTTATCCAATATTAAGAGAATTATTTTAACGTGCATATCCAGTTATTTTTAACTTTGGTTTATCCTTTGTCGAACAGGTTGCCAAGGCGGCCACTTTGTATCAATAAAGATGACGAGTGGTATTGTAACACCTCAAGGTTTTATAAATAAATTAACCCCTTTTTGTAGTTTTGACATTAAAATAAATTCCTAGTATTTTATTTTTGTAGCGGGGGTTAATTTAGTTGGAACTTTAACGGATAGCGGGTAATATACACACAAATTTAGAAATGGGTCGTGGCACCCCCAAAATGTGTCAGCCATCCAATTTTGCTTGGAGTCATCTTCAACTCACTCTTTTCTTTTCTCCACCATTTCTCTTCATGCAAGTTCAACTTATTCCTTTCAAAAATCAAAGCAATTCTCCCTTTAAATCAAGAATAGAAATCATAATAATAATCATCACCATCAAGTAATCTCCATTCAAGAATTGAAAAGCTAAGGTTTGTGGGTTTTGGTGGTGGTGGCCAAAATTTCTAGAGAAAAGAAAGGAAGAAGAATTTCCAACTTAAGTCTAACATTAACTTATTGTTGTGAGGTATTGATTTCCCCTAATTTAGCTTTTATCTTTCTTTTGATTTAGGGTTCATGGAGTGAGCCAATTTGGGTTTTTTTTTTTTTTGATAGAAATTGGATTATGGTAATTTTCCCCCAATTCCTTAGATAACCTATTTTGTCATTGAGTTATGTGTTGAGTATGATTATGAATTTGATAAGCTCATGTGATGATTTTGATTTATGAGAAAGTTGAGTTTTCACTAGCTATTGAAATGTTGATGAAAATGGTAAGTTGAACTACCTAATGACTTTGTTGATGTAAAAGTGACTCAATGACAAATGAGTTGGGTTTTGAGTTTAGAAAAGACTAGTGAAAATTGAATGGGCTAAATTGACTTGTTAGTGAACCCTATAATTAAAATGAGAATTTGGTAATTTTGAGCAAAAAGATGAATTGGCCACATGATGTTGATAAAATGAGACTTTTGACAAAATGATAGATAATGGTGGATGAGCATTTTGAAAATAGAGTTGTGTTAAACAAGAGTGAGTTTGAGCTAACTCAAAGAGAATGAGTTTGGATGGATAGGAATGCTAGTGAATGGTTAGTGGCTAGGTGAGCTAGCCAAGTTTTGTGAATGAAGTCTTATGCATATTGTATTGATTTGATAGGTTGAAAGCTTTGCACTTGTTGTTGCATTGTTGATTGTTGATAGTCGCGGAGGAGGTGAGTACTCTTGGATACCTTTATGTATACGTTGGGTCAATCGACCACATCATGTTGAAGCCTTTTGTCCATGTGTGGTGTTGACCACATCATGTTGAAGTTTTTTGTCCATGTGTGGTGATTGATTCGGCGTAGGCCCATATGGGGCATAGTGTTTATGAGGCCTAAGAACCTCCGGGGCCTAAGAATCCCGATAGTTAATCATGTTGATGATTGTTTAGCATATGTGGATCCATGTATGTTTTGTTAGCGCAAAAGTGAGTATGCAAGTGATGATATGGCGGTATCATTGGCTACATGCGATAGTCTTTTGTGTTTTTGCCCTCCTTCGTATGTATAATTGTATGCAAGTATATTCAATAAGCATTCGCTTACGTTTTAGTTGTTTACCATTTTATAGGTGGTTCCGGAAGAAGGAACTAGGTATTGTTGATTTGAAGTTGTTGACTTGAAGGTATTTGGTCATCCATAGAAGAATGACATTTTGGTTAGAAACCTAGTTAATTCCCTCTCAAACTCTTGGCTCTTGATACATGTGTCTTTCGAATGAGAATGTTGTGTATGATGTATTTTAAGTCTTGAAGTCTTGACTATTATGGTGGATTGAAGTATAAATCATTTTGGAGTCAACTTGGTCATTTCGTCACTTTGGGTAAATGCGGGCGAGTGACCCGTTTGGTTGTTTTAGTGTAAATTTCAATGGTTAAAGTTTCGAATGTAGTAATTATGTTGTAAATTATGTCATGTGAAGGTTTGAAATCAAATTTGATGTGTGATGGAACTTGTGTTTGAGTTTGGAAAAGGTTGCAAATTGAGTTAATAGTCAAATTTGATGTTTTGTGTGTGCAGTAAGAGTACAGACGCAGACACGGCTGACCGTGCTCAACGTCTTCAGTATTTCCTCTTGGTGTTCAGTTTCTGAGAGCACGGACGCAAAGCACGGTCGACCGTGCTTGCGGCCGCAGTTTCTCTGTCTTCGAGCAAAATTTTTCCGAGCTTCATCCGATGTTTTCAAGGTCTGAAACTTATAGGATATGTTTATTATAACATATTAAGGTGTTCTAATTTGTTAGATTTTGAATTTGAACATTTTGAGTTTTTCACCTTATTTTGTCTAAAAATTTTCTAAGTATGGATTGGTCAAATAAAGTCAACTTGTAAAAAAAAAAATGGTCGAGTCGAGTTGAGTTCTTTCAAGTGGTATCAGAGCCGAGGTTTAAGGGATTTAGGTATTCCCTCGTTTAGTGAATGCCTAGACTTAAACCTTAGACATGACTTGACCTTAGGTGTTCGGTAATTTTATATGGGACCTGAAAGAGTGTTTGATGATATTAGCTTATAAACTTGCTAGTATTAAAGCACAATAAGAAGCCGACCTTATTGTGGTTGAAGTACTAACAAATTATAAACTAACAGCATCAAACCTTGGGACGGTTTTGTATGAAGTTATAGGTTGGCTTTAGTTCGTAGAGATAATAGGGTTATGTGCTTAAAATCAGTTTATCTATTCTTATTATAGTATGGCCGAACATCACAATGAGGAGGATGAGCATCAAAGGAACGAAGAAGAAGTGATATTTCCGGAGGTTAGTATGGATATCTCCGATCAAATCGGGAGAGCTCTAGAGAAGTACACTCCTCTTTTACTTAAGAGGCTTAATCAAACAATGGAAGGAGCAATGAATGACCATATTGCTCAAATGATTAGGGAGGAGGTTGCAATCAATGTGCAACGGGAGTTTGAAAAACGTGATGCCAAGGATAAGGGTAAGAAGGATGAGGAGGAAAAAGATGTGGAGGTTACGGGAGAAAGAATCTATAAGAAGCAATTCACATTCCGGGACTTTGAGGTATGCCACCCACCCGAGTATCACGGTGTCGTGATCCTATTGTTTGTACTCAGTGGATATCGGAGATTGAAGGGGCGTTCCGTACTAGTCAATGTCCCTCACATTTGAAGGTGATCTTTGCAGTTGGCATGCTGAGAAATAGTGGAAAGCGTTGGTGGGACGGATTGTTGGCAATCAAGAAAGGGGCTTTGGATAATGTTGAATGACCCGAATTCAAGACTATGTTCTTCAAGGAATTTCGGTCGGAAGCCGAAGTGACCAAGTTGAGAAGTGAATTTCTCAACGATTGTCAAGGTAGCATGAGCTTGAATGAATTTCGAGTCCAATTCTTGGACAAGGCTCAATTTTGCCAGAAATTTCTCGATAATGATCAATTGCTTAAAGAGCAATTTTACTTGAAGTTGAAAAAGAGCCTATGAAAGAAGATTAACTGACGTCAAATGGAGTCCTTCTCCATGTTGGCGGATGTAGCGCGGGACCATGAAATCGAGCAAACTCGAGTCGATGAAAAAGGCCCTAGAAGAAAGATTGAGGGTAGTAACTCCCCAAACAAGAAGCCTAGGCAAGTTGAAGGTTCAAGTGGAGGGTTCGCAAGGAACGACATTCCTTTTTGCCATCAATGCAAAAGGAACCATCCGGGTGTGTGCAAAGCATCGATGAAGGGATGTTATAATTGTGGACAGGTGGGGCATATGAGTCGAGATTGCAAGGCGGGGCCGGAGAAGTCAATCATATGCTTTAAATGTTTTGAAGGGGGACACATGAGGAGTTCTTGTCCTACACTAACCGAAGAAGAAAGGCAAGAGGAGAGGAGAAAGGAAGTGGAAAGAAGGAATGCTCGAGCTTATGGAAACCAACAAGGTAGGTCTTCCTAACTTGTTTTAAAGCAAAATGAAAACGTTAATAATGTGGTCCCATGTAGTCTTCTTAGGAGTGATGTCCGTATATGAATTATTTCAATTCTTGGAGCTCAATAGGTTGTTGGTTGCCTCTAGATTGAGTCATAGTATTCCCGTATTGAAGTTTCTTTCAGGTATCGTGTTACAAATCAAAGTTAGGAGTAGTAAAACCAAGTTAGTGAAGGATGGTATAATAAATGTATCATCAAAATTTTCTCAATCTAATTCAAAATCCCTTTCTGATGATAGAAATTGTTGTAGTATTTGTATAAACCGGTGGGAATTCTTAAAATGTTAAGTTATGGGTGTAATGAAGAGGCGGTGCAATTTAAGAATTTCAAAGGTGGGGCTTTGGTTGACAATCGAGGGGAGCGTTCCATACCGTTGTACACTTGCTCGTGCCGTCGTCGTTTATCTCGTAGTTGTCAAGCTTATTTTATTCATATTTTTGAGGTTGACAAGAAATCTTCCTTTAGTGGAAATAAGTCACTATGTCTATGAATTTGTCAAATATTTTATCCAAGGACTTGACGGGCATTCTATTCGAACGGCAAGTGGAATCTTCTAATTGATTTAATTCCTGGGACTATCCCCATACCAATCTCTTTATCGTATGATTCCAAGGTGAATGCAAGGAGTAATTAGATGAGTTCAAGAATTTCTCAACAAGGACCTCGTTCATCTTAGTAATTTCCTTTAGGGTGTGCCTTTTTTCTTTCGTCAAATGAAGGATAGTAGCTAGGGGACGTACCCCGATTATAGCAAGTTCAACAAGGTGGCTAGCAAGAACGACTATTCGTGGTCAAGAATCGATGGTCTACACAAGTCAATGACGAGGAACTACATACATCTTTCCAAGATAAACCTTTGTACGAGTTATCACAAACTAAGAGGGTGCATTGAAGGCATACCAACGCTAATTTTCGCTATTGTTTTAGCCATTTCGAACCCTTTATCTTTCTCATGAGATTTATTCATGAGAGGTGTTGGAAAGTTTATGCAAGGGGAAGTTTTATGTAAATGTCGATAGTATGCATTGCGAATAAGGTAGGTAAACTGTGACTAAAGGATCGATATTGAAGACATCACGACTAGAGTTGGTAGGGTTGTGTATCGTTTAGAATTTATCAATAAGTTTTCGGGTGTTTACTCCATCTTTTTCATGTGCTACGTCTTCGAAAGTGTCTTGACAATAATGCTACCTAGGTGCCTTGAAAGAAATCAAAGCCGACAATGAGTTGAATTGAGTTGAAGGACCTTGGTCATAATAGAATGAGAACTTGGAAGAGTTCAAATGAAATGATAAGGATGTGTAGAATATTGTGAAAGTTTACGAGAATGCGTGATTGCACTAGGGAGTCCGAGAGTGACTCCTTGTGTACTGTAGTCTTTGGTTATAGTGAGGATCACGAGGTCGTGATCCATTCCAAGTGGGGGAGAGTTGTAACACCCCAAGGTTTTAAAGATAAATAAATTAACCCCTTTTTGTAGTTTTGACATTAAAATAAATTCCTAGTATTTTATTTTTGTAGCGGAGGGTTAATTTAGTTGGAACTTTAACGGATAGCGGGTAATATACCCACAAAATTAGAAGTGGGTCGTGGCACCCCTAAAATGTGCCAGCCATCCAATTTTGCTTGGAGTCATCTTCCACTCACTCTTTTCTTTTCTCTACCATTTCTCTTCATGCAAGTTCAACTTATTCCTTTCAAAAATCAAAGCAATTCTCCCTTTAAATCAAGAATAGAAATCATAATAATAATCATCACCATCAAGTAATCTCCATTCAAGAATTGAAAAGCTAGGGTTTGTGGGTTTTGGTGGTGGTGGCCAAAATTTCTAGGGAAAAGAAAGGAAGAAGAATTTCCAACTTAAGTCTAGCATTAACTTATTGTTGTGAGGTATTGATTTCCCCTAATTTAGCTTTTATCTTTCTTTTGATTTAGGGTTCATTGAGTGAGCCAATTTGGGTTTTTTTTTTTTTTATAGAAATTGGATTATGGTAATTTTTCCCCAATTCCTTAGATAACCTATTTTGTCATTGAGTTATGTGTTGAGTATGATTATGAATTTGATAAGTTCATGTGATGATTTTGATTTATGAGAAAGTTGAGTTTTCACTAGCTATTGAAATGTTGATGAAAATGGTAGGTTGAACTACCTAATGACTTTGTTGATGTAAAAGTGACTCAATGACAAATGGGTTGGGTTTTGGGTTTAGAAAAGACTAGTGAAAATTGAATGGGCTAAATTTAGTTGTTAGTGAACCCTATAATTAAAATGAGAATTTGGTAATTTTGAGCAAAAAAATGAATTGGCCACATGATGTTGATAAAATGAGACTTTTGGCAAAATGATAGATAATTGTGAATGAGCATTTTGAAAATAGAGTTGTGTTAAACAAGAGTGAGTTTGAGCTAACTCAAAGAGAATGAGTTTGGATGGATAGGAATGCTAGTGAATGGTTAGTGGCTAGGTGAGCTAGCCAAGTTTTGTGAATAAAGTCTTATGCATATTGTATTGATTTGATAGGTTGAAAGCTTTACACTTGTTGTTGTATTGTTGATTGTTGATAGTCGCGGAGGAAGTGAGTACTCTTGGATACCTTTATGTATACGTTGGGTCAATCGACCACATCATGTTGAAGCCTTTTGTCCATGTGTAGTGTTGACCACATCATGTTGAAGTTTTTTTGTCCATGTGTGGTGATTGATTCGGCGTAGGCCCATATGGGGCATAGTGTTTATGAGGCCTAAGAACCTCCGGGCCTAAGAATCCTGATAGTTAATCATGTGGATGATTGTTTAGCATATGTGGATCCATGTATGTTTTGTTAGCGCAAAAGTGAGTATGCAAGTGATGATATGACGATATCATTGGCTACATGCGATAGTCTTTTGTGTTTTTGCCCTCCTTCGTATGTATAATTGTATGCAAGTATATTCAATAAGCATTCGCTTACGTTTTAGTTGTTTACCATTTTATAGGTGGTTCCGGAAGAAGGAACTAGGTATTGTTGATTTGAAGTTGTTGACTTGAAGGTATTTGGTCATCCATAGAAGAATGACATTTTGGTTAGAAACCTAGTTAATTCCCTCTCAAACTCTTGGCTCTTGATACATGTGTCTTTCGAATGAGAATGTTGTGTATGATGTATTTTAAGTCTTGAAGTCTTGACTATTATGGTGGATTGAAGTATAAATCATTTGGATTTTTTTTTCGGCCTCGATTTTGATGTTATGTTTTGACCTCCAATTTTTTGTTAGTGTTAATGCATTTGACAATTTTTTTATTTAGTTGGATTAACTATGTTTGTTTTTGTTGCATTTCAATTTTTATGAATCACATAGACGATTAAATAGTCAGGTGCAACGCACGGGTATCACTTAGTTAATAATCTTTATATATAATAAAGAAGGATTGTTTTTTACTATTATTTTTTGAAACATTATGAGATGTCAAGATCATATATTTTTTAAAAATGTTTATCTTTCATTTATGGTGTCATATTTAAAAAAAACTCACTTAATGCTTATTTAAAATTCCTAATCTTTTAATTTTTTCTATATAATATTTTGAAATGTTTTCCTATACTTTGTTAATGTAATAGGTACTCTTTATATCAAGTTATAATATATCGATAACAAAAATTAGATACATTCTTTTTTATTTTAAAATTTTAATTACAACACCCGGGTTGAACCCGGGTCGATTAGCTAGTATAATAATGTAGAAGCATGAATGTCATAACGAACCATACCAAAAGATTGAATTTTACGAACGTATTTAGAATGATATTAACTTATATATCCGTAAGAATCTTTTATTATACTAAAGCACAGTTGCTCTAACAACTTATCGATCAATCACAACTCTCGATTTCTTAATGTTGACTTTTTTTTAAATTTTGACTTTAAATTACACTTTTTTGTTTTCCATCATAAATTTACACTTTTTACTCAATAGTTTTAATATAATAAATAAATAATAATAACTTATATATATCCGATAAAATAATAGCTAATATTTATCCAATAAAATAATAGCTAATATATATCCAATAATATGTTCTATTATATATATAAAATTTTAAAATTAATTATATAAAAATAAATTAAATTTATTGTAAATATATTAAGATTTTAGTAGTAATTGTACAATTTTAATTTTAATATATATTAAAAGACAGTTGAACTAATGACTTATTAACCAATCATATGGCTCGATTTTATCAAATTGACTCTCGTTGATTTCATCATTTAGTTTTTACATAATTTTATTTAATTAATAAAAAACAAATAACTAAGATAACTATTTTTACAATGTTATTAAAACTGGTTCATATCTATAAAGTCCGGTTTTCACACACGAACAATTGTACATTGCAGTATCTCGAGTTAAGTCGAGAAGGGCTTTAAGGTGCTAATATGTGACAAAGATGACAAGACAAAAAACACTACAATAAATTTTGTCTATAAATAAGTCTTTCAAATGATTAAGGAGGGTATATAATTCCAATATTCTTTTATTACATTAGTTTTAATACTATAAGCTTAACATTCTTGACATTTGAATTGAACACTCAGTATATACTTATATCTTCAACTTTCACTTTATAAACTTTTATGAGTTACATGTATTAATATCTAATATTAATAATGTCGTAAGTCTTGTGTCCAGTGTTGAACACGAGTCTAAAATCTAGTGAAGACTATTTATAATTGTAATTATAATACAATACAACTTAATGGAAAAGTATAAATATAAATAAATTAATAGAATAATAAAAGATAGATATGAAAGACTAAAAAAGAAACATGTCATTTAAATATTGTACCAAAGTGTTGTTCAAAGAATACTATAATTCTGTTTTAGTTTATTGGTAGATATATTATTTTTAATCATCAACATGATAATTTTTTTTTTAGAACGACAATATTTATATATTTAGTTTATTAAAGTTATAATGTTCTAATTATTATCAAAGAATATGAAAACAATCCTAATTGTTATCTAATTATCATAGGACATGTGATTGAAAAATAGACCTATTCGTGTTATGTCCTGCATCATGATCAAATACATATATTTGAATGTTAAGTACATGATCACAAGTATATTTACATTTTAACTGTGATTATTGTACTACAATTTACAAAGTATAACACTTAGAACCTTATATCTCAAAATTATAAGCTATTATGAACTAAATGTATAACGATTTAATATTGATTATATTATAAACCCTGTGTCCAGTGTTAGACACGGTTCTAAAATCTAGTTAAGTTTAATCAACGTATGAAATACTTATCTATTAACTTTGAAAAAAAAAAAAAAAAGAATACCTGTATATGTGTTTTTCTTCGGATCTCCCTTTTTAGAGTATATGCGTATTCAAAGCATAAAATTACTATGGATTTTGAGAGAAACTAAACTCAAATTATATCTCGCAATACAAACTTCTGTTACGTTAAAGGGGCTATAAGGGTCGATTGACGTAATGACGTTGCACATGGATCCATATTTTTTAATGTATGAACGAACCAGACATGTAATTTACAAAGACTTGTTTTTATCAAAGCCGGCTTAATTATCATTGTAATTTTAGTATGGGCAAATGATCCATACTGCAGACTTTACTTAAGCTTAGATACTGTCACTTTAAAAAAAATTACAAATTAAACGTTTAAACTTGATAAACATACATAGCTCCCCTTTACTTTTACATAACCTCCCCTAAGTTTTACATAATCCATTGCTTTACCTAAAATATGTATTGCATGCTTTATCTAACCTTTCCCCTTATGAGTATACAGTGTAACCTTTGTTTTCATCGAGAAAGGTCTTTCGTAGCCTTCTTAACGTAATGGAGTATCCATCGCCATCATTATTTTCTTGAATTGATCATCGTGAACAAAGCTCACCGTACCATTCCTCACTCTTATTTAGATATCTACAACCCAGTGTTTAGTGTTTAGACTTATTTACAAATATTTTTCCTTTTTAACAGTAAGTTGGTATTCGACATCAGAGGACACCACATTATATAATGTTGAAGTCCTACACATATTTTATACTACGAGATATAGACCATAAGCTGTTACAGGTGGTTAAAAAGAAAAAATCACAGAACATGTTACTCTAGAGAGTCGAACCCATGACCCGGGTAAAATATTTAATGATTAATAATGTTCAGAAATTACTAGATATATTGCATTAATTATTGTTCAAAAGCAAGCCCATTAATGTAATTGTAATGTACAATTTCATAAGCACGCCCATTAATGTATTTTATCAACTTCATTACTTTTAGAGGGTCAAATTTTTAAGCCTAGACTAGAGACTTAATTGTCGTTATTGATAAAATAACCTTTTTGGATTATAAAGAGTTTTGGGTTAAGCTAAGCAGAGCTGACCCAACCCATTTCACACCATACAAACAACACTTGTTTTAATTTGAACCTTTTACATAAATCACCTGACTCGCCCATTTGCCTCTTCATTAGCAAAAGTTGTCCAGGAGGTGGAGAAATCCCAGATTGCAAATGGCATACCAAAACGTCCAAAATCCGTATTTGTTCTCTAAACTGCACTTAACTACTGAAATGTTGAATGGTGAAAATGGATCAGTAGGTAAACCCATAACTCTTTTCCAATCCCCTTTTTTCATATCCTTCTGAAAACTTTCTACATTAACCATTAACCATGTTCAACATAGATCATACTCAACACCGTATGGTTAGCAGCATTATCACGTTCAAGTTCTATAAACCAACATAACAAAATTTCAGCCGTATCTAACTTTCCCACAAGCCGAGACCAAGAAACTATAAATTTTAGGATTAGGTTTCACAAGCATTCTTCTCAATACCCACCTAGCTAATTCAAACCTCCCCGACCTTCTAACAAGAATTGAAGATCAATATAACAAGCATAGTGTTCCAAATTAACAAATATCTGACCATCTTTTAGAACTACAGAAAATAACTCATGCCCTTCTTCCATTAGCCCGTAATGTTACATGCTGATAAAACAGAAAGAAATGATGGAGTCATATTATATTTCTTTTTCTTTCATCTCTCTAAAGAGTTATAACTATATTTCACCACACCATCCATGCCATGCATGTGAGTTAATAAGTACTCCAAGAAATACAATCTGGTATAGGTATTTATGGAAAAACTAGATGTGAATCTTCAAGAGAACCACATCTTGAGTACAGTGATATTGACTAGTATGCACTTTGTTTGTGATTCGAGCAGGCCACGATTATATATAGTTATCCAAGCATAACGTCTCTCTGTGTTGACTCTTTAAAAATTAGTTCTGTACGACATTACATATTTACATGCTTTGAATATAGGTGAACTAGATATAACAATACATGTATATCTGCATTTAACTATTGACGGAAAGCATACGTACTAATTTCTTCCACAAGACTAACGATGCCTAATTCCACACGTGCGGGTAAAGCACTAATTAATGCCTGATTCCACACGTGTTAGGCTTAATCCCCATAACCTGTGTTTGAACCTAAATTAATTGGCTCAGTGACGATTGAGATTAAGGGCCACAATCACTATGACTCCAGTAAATCAGTGCGAACCTAACAAACTCTTAGCGAGTCTAAGGTGACAGTGATTGTGTGATGAATTTGATATGATTGATTCTTGATTGAATTAAATGTGAATTGAATGTATGAATTGACAGACATTGAATTGACCTTTTATAGAAGTATATTTGAAAGGATGACAAATGCTTTCGAGGATTATAATATTGTCAGTTTCCTTTTCGTCGTAAAGACTGTACCTCCATATGTATTTATTATCTATATGAATATATATTTATATGTCATACGTTTATTTTATAGCAGCCGAGATGTCATAGGATGTGTACTTGAGAAACATAACTCTAGTAATATATGATCATAATTCTAGCCATATATCTCGAGCAATAAGCGGTTGAGCAAGACCTTTTTGCCAAGGATCCTATCTCGAGCAAACATATGGATTTTTAAGAGTTTTACTAGCATGGCTCAAGTCTGGCCCATGTAATGTTAATGGGCTTTTAAATTGATATATGTGGCTTCACAGTCATTTAGTCGTGTTACCTCATACCATATATTACTCGAGCAACATACATAATATTTATCGGGAAGGAGCTCGAGCAACATACATAATATTACTCGAGCAAGACATTATTGGCAAAGGATCCGTAGCTCGAGCACCTGGTATGCTAGAAAGGGAGGTCGATCCCTACTTATTTTAAAGAGTCTGGCCCATTACATATAATTAGATTTATAGCGTTGCCTTGCCTTACTTGTCATATCTCGAGCCTCCTTCCTTTGTCATATCTCGAGCCTCTCTTAAATTATCTCGAGCCTTTCTTAATTCTTTCCTTGTTATATCTCGAGCCTCTCTCACATCGAGCATATTATTCTGTAAGTCGAGCTCCTAATATATATATATATATATATATAATTCGAGCAAGCCTTTCATGTATGTCATATCTCATGCCTTCACACCTTTGTCTCGAGCCTAGTGCTCTGATCGACTTTCTGTTGATTGTTATTATCTGATGTTTTTTTTTTTGTTTTCGTGGATATCTATACACCATCAAATCCCCCCAGTTTACATATAATAAGATTTTACATAAAACTTTTTTGTATGTAAACTTATTTGTCTTTGCAGATTGTGATTTTCTCTGACTTGTTGGGTTTAATTTGAAGGTATGGATCCTTTCTTTTATGTACCTATTCTACTCTGTTTATATATGTTGAGAGAAATATAGGTAGGTCTTCATCCGTACCAACTTCAAGCAATCTATCCTTTGTTCTTTAGTATTTGCAGTTCATACAAATACAAATATATGATGGGTCACTTATAAATTTAGGATAATGCTAATTAGATGGGTCACTTATGTAGTTCCTCCATATGTTTTGTATATTCATGTAGCCTAGTTTGATATTGCTGAGTAGATTTCTTGAAGGAACTCCTTTATTACTCTCACATGTGAGTACACCTCCTGAAGAAACTATTTCTTTTCTTTTGATAAAAAAGAAGTAATTAATTTCTTTGGTCTAGAACAAAAGAATGTTCCTCTTGACTTGCTCTCTACTGCCGAAAACAAGTAAAATGGGTTTGGTATTTTGTTTGGGTTTTTCGTGACATTGAGCATGTTCTCCAACCTAAGATTTTATTTATGTCTCCAAAAGATGCTTCCACAATGTTTCTGCATATCGCCAGGATTTATATACATGTGCATACAATGTGTCCTGCCATGTCTTGATGACCTTATTTAGCTGTACACATATTGCACTTTGTCTCGAGTACATGATATTACATGTATATTTGTGTGATTATTATAATATGTTATGGACCTTATTTAGGATTTTTCGTTGCCAGGTTATATCTCAGTTGAACGGCTTTTTATAGTCCTTAGAAAATATTTTGGATATTTTCATCATGGATGCTAGTAGTAGTCACGAAGTGGTCAGTGAAACAAATAATGATTATGAGGTAGTTAACGGGGATGGTGAGGGAGTTTCTCACCCTAGGGTAGATGGGACACCCTCCCGCCTTAGTATTTTAATTTTGGAAAAACTAATTTCCTCTCATCCATGTCTCTCCAAGTACAACCCTGTTTTACCTACTAAGGATCAAAGAGCCCATCGCCCTCCTCCTGGCAAGGTTGCCCTTTATCGGGCTTATTTCACCTCTTCGAATCTTAGGCTTCCATTGACAGATTTTTATCTCAAGGTTCTATCTTATTATCAGATAGGTGTTGCTCAGATGCAACCAGTTGGTGCTGGAAAAATATTGACCTTTGAGATGATCTTGGCTGCTCTTGAACTTCCTCGTTCACTTTACCTATTTAGGAAGTGTTTTAAATTGCTTACTACTGGAGATTGGTTTACTGTTAAAGCTAGGCCAGAGTATGCTAAACTGATAACTCATGCTCCCGGTACTATTAAGTTTTGGCGTTTCCATTATTTTTTTTGTTGATGCCACATTTATTCCCTCCAACAAGACTACTTTGCTTGGTTGGACTCGAGATACCAGTAATAAGAAAGAATGCTCCCGATTTATTAGGAAAATTAATGTATTGCCTGCGGAACATATGATCAACCGAAAGCATCTTGAGAGGTTACAAAAAGTGTCTATCCCATATAAGAGTTATGCCAAGTGTGAGGCTATTTTGGTTGTTGCCAAGATTAGCCAGGACTGGGAAGGAGATGCCCCAACCTTAGTTAATGAGTCCACTGGGAGATGTATGAATTTATTTTGTCTTTCTTTTCTTATTATTGTTTGATGAAAATTTATTGTTTGCTAATATGCTTTGTTGTTGCAGCTATGGGTCTTTGGGAGAGCATGGGGGTGGATCTTGAGAAGCTTGAGCGACGCCAATCCCATAAACCCTGCCTGAATGATGAAATCTTGGAAGAGCATGTTGAAGACACTTCTCATGGTTCCCCTCCATCTAGGAGAATTTCTTTCTCTCTTGAGCGCCAAAATCTTGGCATTGATGGTACATCTCTTCGTGCATTGTCCTCCCTACCCACTGAAGAGGAGAGTGACAAAGCTATGGGTAACTTCTTTGAAAAGGAATGTCCTTCTACCTCTTCTCCCACTGGTATAAAACTTTATGTTATTTTGTTGGTGATGCTCTTTTTTTTATTATTATATGTAAATAACCTTTTTATTATAGGTGGACTTTCTTTAGGAGGGAGTCCTTCTGGAAAAAGGGGTGGGGGTGATCTTATTAGTCCTCCCCCAAAATGTTCAATGCCTCCCTTTGAAGCCTTTAAGAGCTTTACTTCTTCTTCTTTTACTTCTAATTCCATGGGTCCTCTCCGCTTGTCATTTGCGGGTGGTGGCTTGGAGGAGACTATCAATGACCTTGAGCCTATGAGACGTGTAGGATTTCATTGTACTGAATATCCTACTCTTCAGAGTATCACTGCCGATGAATGGAACGATTTAAGGCGTGCCAGTGCTTTTAATCTGGGCTATGATGATTCCACCCGTACCTTTAGCTTTCCTCCAAGTTGAGCGGGTTCCACCCTTGTTCCTCACCCTACCCAGGAGTTTCGTAGGGGTTTGGGTAATGATTATTATGTGTATCCTCCATCTCTTAAACTTAAAGATGATTTGAGAGATCCCGAGGTAGTGAGGCATTATGCAGACTCAGTGGTTCCTCCGCTTTTTGCTACAGAGACTAGCTTTCTTTCCCTCACCCATTTGGCTAGGGTGCGTTAATTTTCATCACTTTACTTTATTTTTATTTTATTATTATTATTTTAATATCACTTGCTATTTTATGCAGTTGTATGACACTCATGCTGCACTTTCTTTTAATGCTGGGGTTGTCATGAGGGACAATTTTTTGAGGGAGCTTGTCATGATGAAGAAGAAGATTGATGGATTGGAGTCTGAGATGAGTATGGTATATGGTAATCTTTCTGATTCTTTGCTGGAAGTGGAGAAAGAAAAAGATGACAGAAGGTGCTTGGAGCAAGAGGTTCAACAACTTAAATCCAAGTTGGGAATTAGTGAGGCTAGGGTTGGCAAGCTCGAGAAGGAGCTTGAAGGAGAGAGAGCTAGGGGAAAAGAGTTGGAGACTCATGCTGAGAGGAGTACCCAGCTAAGGAGGGATACCCTTTTAGCCTTTCCTCATTTGTTTAGGCTTGTTATGGATCACCCCGATGTGATGGGTGTACTTGGTGGGTTTTATCGAGCTACAGTTGCTGTTGGAAGGCACTCTGCTGCCTTAGATCTTGTTGGAGTTCATCCATCTATTGACCCCACTTCTCTTCCTTTCTATGACGAGTCTATCCCTGACAAGGCTCGAAAAGCTGAAGCTGTTTTTGTGGAAAAGTCTTTCCCCATATTGGATGCCATTGCTAAGGATCCAGCTGCCTCATTGAAGGACATAGAGTCTCTTTTTATAGCCCGGCCAAAGGTTACTTCACCAGAGACTATCGTACCTCTAGAGATTTAGTTTCATTTTTACTTTTCCTTATATTTTTGATTTTATAACTTGTGCTCATGTATGAACTTTTATGACTTTGAGCTAGCTTGTCATTTATGTTTGGCTTGTAGCCTATGGTATGTGAACTTATTGCTTATGTAATTTGAATTAGTCGGTTTGCTTGGTTAACCTTGTGTATGTAATTTATTACTCGCGAGTTTCATTTCCCGATGAGAAATGCTTATTTATTTCACCCGATGAGTGAAATGATGGATATTTAAGTTTTGATAGGGCATGTATTAATCAATATAACCCTTCCATTATGTATGCCACCCTATGAGTGGAAAATTTTTTGTGAATTTAAATTTGATGGGAATGAAGGTATTAGGACCTTTGTTCTTCCCCATTACTTCCCCATGAGAAGTCTTACCTTTTCATCCTATGAATGAGAAAGATGAATGTTGTTTTGTCATGACATAATAATATAACCTTAATGCTTTAACAGTTTTAAGAAAAATGCTACTTTATTCATAGTCTTTAAACATGATGACATATGATTGAGAAGATCAATTACATGGTAGTTTGCATCACAATTGCAAATAAGACTTTCTTAAGTTAGTAGCATTTCTGGGTATTGGAGACCCGAGTTCTTACAAATAACACCTTTTAAGGTTAATAGCATTCCAAGTTCTAGGTACTGGATACCCATCAAGCTCTGTTAGGATGTATGATCCATCCCCATTTGTCTCCTTGACTTTGTATGGGCCCTCCCACTTTGAGCCTAGCTTGCCAAGGTCTTCCCTTCTACTTGCTTCATTTTTTCTCCAAACATGGTCTCTTACCTTGAAGGTCATAGGGCGTACTTTCTTGTTATAGTACTTTGCCATTTGCCTCTTGTTTTCTGCCTGGCGAATGTGGGCCATTTCTCTTCTTTCCTCGATCAAATTCAAGTTTTCTCTAAGAGCTTCCTCATTCTGAGCAAGATCAAAATTAATGACTCTTTGTGTTGAGATATTCAGTTCTGGTGGGATTACGGCTTCCGTTCCATATACCAGGCTAAATGGAGTTTCCTGGGTGCTTCCTCTTGGGGTAGTTCTATGAGCCCATAAAACACCTGCAATTTCATCTACCCATCCTTTTCTGCATTTTCCTAACCTTGCCTTAATTCCCCCCAATATGGCCTTGTTCATGACCTCCACCTGGCCATTGCCTTGTGGATGAGCTACTGAGGTGAACCTTTGTTGTATGTCCATGTCTTGGCACCATGTTTTGAAGGGATTCTCGGCAAATTGCTTCCTGTTATCGCTAACCATCACATGGGGAACTCCGAATCTGCAGACTATGTGTTCCCACACAAAATTGATCACTCGCTGGCCTGTGATGGTTGCCAATGGTTTTGCCTCTACCCACTTTGTAAAGTAGTCCACAGCTACTATCCAAAATTTCATCTTGCCAATGCCTTGGGGAAATGGACCTACTATATCAATTCCCCATTTGTAAAATGGCCATGCTGTTGTAACAGGAATGAGGTCTCGCCTAAGCCTGCTGGACACTGGTGCATGCATCTGACATGATTGGCACTTTTCATCCTTGGCATCTTGATTTAAGGATGGCCAGAAGTATCCAAGTCTCATGATCTTGGTTGTAACTGATCTTGGTCCAGCATGGATGCCACATGTTCCACCATGCACTTCTTGGATGAGCTTTTTCGCTTGTGAGGGGCCTACACAACGAAGATGGGGACCAAGGAAGGATTTTCTGAACAAAGATCCTTCCATAATCAGATACATGGGTGCTTTCATCCTTGTTTTCCTTGCACTCTCTTTATCTTCAGGTAGGGTTCCATCTTTGATGAAGTTATACAATGGAGTCATCTAACATTCAGCTTCTTCAATTTGAGAGACTTCCTTTTTTGGCACTATTGATTTTTCTTCCAGCACCTCCACTAACACCTCCTTTGTAAGATGGGCAAAGGTTAAAGATGCCAGCTTACTTAAGGCGTCTGCCTTCTTGTTTTGGCTTCTGGGAACCTGTTCTATATTGAATTTCTTGAATTCAGAAATAATCTTTCTGGCTTTCTCCAAATAAAGCTGCATAGTCTTTTGACTTGCCTCAAATGCTCCTTTTATTTGGTTTGCTACTAACTGGAGTCCACGTAGGCATGGATTTTTTCCACCCCCATTTTCTTTGCTATTCTCAACCCAGATAGAAGGGCTTCATATTCAGCTTCATTATTTGAGGCTAGGAAGTCAAAACGAAGGGCATAGGTATATTCTTTCTTATCTGGGTCAATGAGGATGAGACCCGCTCCTGACCCTCCAGCACTAGAGGCTCCATCTGTAAAAATAGTTCATGGTGGGCTTTCTTCTACCTTGCTTACATCTTCCTCCTCCCCTTCAACTTCTGCTAAAAAATCCGCCAAAATTTGGCCTTTCTTTGCATTTCTTGGCTGAAATGTTATTTCATGCTCTCCAAGCTCAATTGCCCACTTAGCTAGCTTGCCTGACACTTCCGACTTTGATAGGACTTGCCTGATGGGCTTGTCTGTGAGAACTTGGATGGGATGACCTTGGAAATATCTTTTGAGACGCCTAGCTGAATGGACTAAAGCAAGAGCTAACTTTTCCAAGGCTGGGTAGTTTATCTCGGGCCCTTTCAATGCCCGGCTAACGAAGTAAATGGGCATATGAGAACTTCCTCTATCTGCCAACAACACAGCACTTACACACTCTTTGGAGGCGCCCAAGTAAAGAGTGAGTGTTTCCCCAGGTATTGGAGCAGTAAGTGTTGGTAGGTGAGCCAAAAATTTCTTCATGTCTTGAAATGCCTTTTCAGCCTCCTCTGTCCAAGAAAAATCTTGTTTCCTTAAGCATCCTTTCAAAGTTTTAAAGAATGGAAGGGACCTATCAGCTGCTTTAGAAAGGAATCGTGCTAAAGAGGCCAGCTTTCCGTTTAAGCTTTGCACTTGCTTCTTTGTTTTCGGAGAAGGCATATCTACAACTGCTTGAATCTTCTTTGGGTTAGCTTTTATTCCCCTTGCAGTCACTATGTGACCCAAGAACTTCCCTTCTTCCATTCCAAAGCTACATTTGGAAGGATTAAGCTTCATATTTATCCCCCTCAATGTATTGAAAGTTTCTTGGATATCAGTTATCGTGGCATTCTCCTCATGGCTTTTGATGACTATGTCATCTACATAAGCTTCAACATTTCTCCCGATCTGGTGTTGGAAGGTTTTATTTATCAGCCTCTGGTAAGTAGCCCCAACATTCTTCAAGCCAAAAGGCATTTTTTGGAAACAATAGATGCCCTGGTCTGTATGGAAGGCAGTCTTGTCTTCATCACTTTTCTTCGTTGAGATCTGGTGATATCCCTTGTAAGCATCAAGGAAGCACTTTAACCTGAACCCATCCAGAGATTCCACCTTCCAATCTATTTCTGGGAGAGGGTAATTGTCTTTAGGACAAGCTTTGTTCATATCCTTAAAATCGACACAAAGCCTCCATGAGCCATCCCCCTTTTTAACCATAACTGGGTTTGCTACCCATGTCTGATATCTAACCTCTCTGCATATGCCTGCTTCGACCATCTTTTCTACTTGCTCGCAAGCAGATTTGCTTCTATCATGGGCCATGCCTCTTTTCTTCTGCCTTATAGGGACTATGTTTGGATTCGCATTCAAGGCATGTTCTGCAAGCTTTCTTGGAACATCTGTCATATCTGACGTTTCCCATGCAAAAACATCTAAACTTTATTTCAATAGGTTGATCAACTTGCATTTTGTTTCTTTGGGGAGTTGTGACCCAATGATAACTGGTTGCTCTGGGAATTTTTTATTTATGATTATCTTCTGCTCCGGGCCCTCACTTGCTACTTCAATTGACAAGTCATGACTCACTTCTTTTGGACTTTCCTTATTGACTTGCTTGCACTCCCTTAGCCATACCATGCGTCCCTTTATGGTGGCTACCCCAACTGGGGTGGGGAACTTAACCATCCCATGGATGGTTGATGGTATGGCTCCGAATTTCTGCATGGATGGCCTGCCGAGCAACACATTGTATGGTGAAGGTGCTCTAACAATTGTGAAGTCCACAACTTCAATTCTATGGAGTGGGTATTTACCCATCATTACCTCCATACTTACTTCTCCAATGGGCCAGCTAGATTCACAATTGAAACCAACTAGAGGTGCCAAGGGCGGGCGCTTGAGATCTTTAACTCTTTGAGGGAGTTTATTGAAGCAATGCTCTTCCAACCTCGAAGTTTGCCAAGCGGGCTTGTATGACGACAGGGTTCGAGGATACCGTTTCCACAGGTGGAAAGGAGTTTTCCTTCTTCTAAGGAGTTTTCTTTATAGGAGTTTTCCTTCCCTGTTTGGCTCCAGGGACAAGGTGCTCTAACTTTCCTTCTTCTAAGGCCTTTTTGATTTCTGCTTGGAGTTCTCTGCAATCATTAGTATCATGACCGTGGTCCTCGTGAAAGTCACAATACTTATTCATGTTTTTCTTTGCAGATCTGAGAGAATGAGGGGGCTTGAAAGTTGAGCCCACCCTTTCAGTTTTCAAGATCTCTTTTGGAGACTTTGTTAAGTCCACAAGATGGACACTTTTGCCATATTGAATGGGTCTTTTGTCTCTTCTATCATCTGGATGGTCATCTCTTCTTATAATTCTTCTGTAATCCTCCCTGCGACCATCTCGTCTAATATCAAAACGAGGCTTTTTCCCTCCAGAGGGTCCTGCCCATGACTTATCTTTTCTAATCATCCCCCTTACTAACGTGGAGGTTTCTCTGGAACGAAGATAATCATATGCTCGATCATTGGCTTCTTTGAAAGTCTTGGGGACCTTTGTAGTCAACTTTTCTTAGAGACCTCCGGGGTGCAAAGCAAGAGTAAAACCAGAGATTTGTTGACTCTCTGGTAGACCGGGTATCCTTTGGCATTCTTGAGTGAATCTTAAGATGAACTCTCTGAGTGGCTCATTCTCCCTTTGTCTTATTAAGTGGGCTTCTAAGTGATTATGCTGGTGTTTCTTTTGTTGAAAGAAATGAGCAACAAATTTTTCTTTCAAATCTTGAAAATCTTTTATACTTCTTTCAGGTAAGCCAGTAAACCAGTCTCTAGCATGCCCTTGCAATGTTCCAGGGAACAAGTGACAAGCCACCGGATCTACCCATTTTTCTTTGAGTATCGCTTGGTCATATAATGCCAAGTGGTCTTCTGGATCCCTGGTGCCGTCATAAGTCCCCACAACTGGAGGAACTTTTTGGCCATCTGGGAATGGATATTCTGCGATCCAATCACAGAATCTTGATTTCACAGCTGATCTTGGAATACTTACGGTTCGTGTTTGCCCTCCTGTCTCTTCACCGGATAACCTTTTAACATTTTCAACAGTTCCCTTGCTGGGTTTGGTGGTGGTGTTGGTTCTGGATGAGGTTGTTGCTTTTTAAGTTGTTCCACCATTAAAGACATTAAAGACTCCATAGTCCCCTGAGAGATTGGTGGAGGAGGAGGTGGAGGTGGAGTTGGTTTGAGTATATTGGTGAATTGTGATAACCAATCTTGGCTGGGTTGTGTTGTAGCTGGAGAGGTGTGTGTTTGGGGAGGTGCTTGGGAGGGCTCCCCTATGAGCGTTAGCAATTCAACCAAGTGGCTTTCTTGGACAGTAATGTTCCCGGATGAGCTAGGGACAGGTTGTTCAACTGGGATTACTTGGTCACTTCCTAGTGAAGAGGATGTGATAGGCAAGGGTGTAGCAAGTGGAGAAATTATTGAAATGATATTTTGATCCTCATGACCCTTTTCCTTTAACAATCCCTGGGTATCGGTGACAGGGTCACCTGTGCCTACCAATGAGGTGGTTGATGAGGATGATGTTCCTCTTACTGAGAACATTGACCCTATGGTACCCGAATTTAGGGAGGGTCTTGTGTTAACTACGTCTTCAAACAAATATTGGAGTCTCGATCTAACATCCAATAAATTTTTATTGGAAATTCTTTTTTCACCCTAGGTATGCTCACTACTAGTACTTTGCATAGTTAGTGGAGGTGGAGGAGTAATGGTGGTATCTTTTTGAGATTTTTCACCACCACTTGCTTCAGCCTCCATAGACCCAGGTGAGGTTATTTTTGAGAGTGGAGTTTCTTCCCTGGCCATGCAAGACAAAAAAAAAAAAGAAACAGAATAGTGATTTTGATTTTAACAGTAATATAATCCGTTCAACAAACGGGTCCTACGGATGGTGCCAATATTTGAACCTAAATTAATTGGCTCAGTGACGATTGAGATTAAGGGCCACAATCACTATGACTCCTGATAAATCAGTGCGAACCTAACAAACTCTTAGCGAGTCTAAGGTGACAGTGATTGTGTGATGAATTTGATATGATTGATTCTTGATTGAATTAAATGTTAATTGAATGTATGAGTTGACAGACATTGAATTGACCTTTTATAGAAGTATATCTGGAAGGATGACAAATGCTTTCGAGGATTCTAATATTGTCAGTTTCCTTTTCGTCGTAAAGACTGTACCTCCATATGTATTTATTATCTATATGAATATATATATTTATATGTCATACGTTTATTTTATAGCAGCCGAGATGTCATAGGATGTGTATGTCATAGGATGTGTACTTGAGAAACATAACTCTAGTAATATATGATCATAATTCTAGCCATATATCTCGAGCAATAAGCGGTTGAGCAAGACCTTTTTGCCAAAGATCCTATCTCGAGCAAACATATGGATTTTTAAGAGTTATACTAGCATGGCTCAAGTCTGGCCCATGTAATGTTAATGGGCTTTTAAATTGATATATGTGGCTTCACAGTCATTTAGTCGTGTTACCTCATACCATATATTACTCGAGCAACATACATAATATTTATCGGGAAGGAGCTCGAGCAACATACATAATATTACTCGAGCAAGACATTATTGGCAAAGGATCCGTAGCTCGAGCACCTGGTATGCTAGCAAGGGAGGTCGAGCCCTACTTATTTTAAAGAGTCTGGCCCATTACATATAATTAGGTTTATAGCGTTGCCTTGCCTTACTTGTCATATCTCGAGCTTCCTTCCTTTGTCATATCTCGAGCCTTTCTTAATTCTTTCCTTGTTATATGTCGAGCCTCTCTCACATCGAGCATATTATTCTGTAAGTCGAGCTCCTAATATATATATATATATATATATTCCGATGTTTTTTTTTTTGTTTTCGTAGATATCTATACACGATCAACCTGTATGTGTCGAAAACATTCAAGCGCCATAAGATAATTACTGGTTCTAACATATATCACAATCATTGACATCCAACAAACCTCATTTTTGTTTCTCATTTCATCAAAATCACGAAAAGACATAACCGGATCCCCCCACCGCCGGATCCACCAATGCAGTCAATAAAAGCACAGGCTCCTTTTACCTCTCATCGACAATAGAAAGAGCATGAATCATTTTCCCTGCCTGATTATCAAGAAACAATGCTAGCAACCAACTCGGTTTTGGCCACAAACCCACATCCATACATATCTTTAAACGTCTCCAACGCTTCCACACAAGACCCATTTCAAGAAAAACAATTTATTCTGGAGTTCTATATTTCATCGAACACCTTATGTACAAAATGGTGGTGATATCAATAACAATAATATGGAAAGAAGTTGAACGCCAAGGTAGGTTTCCCCTATGTATATTCGGTTCCCTTTTAGGTTTTGTGAAGAAAAGGCACCATCGTTTTAGCAAAAACTATAAAAACAGTAACTTTTAGTAATGAAAGATCGATCGCTAACCTATAAAAACACACACGTTTATATCATTTAACTCAAAACTTTATGAACTCAAATCAGCCAATACCAGTATAATCACTTACTTCAATACGTGGACTTTATGCAAATACTACTAGACACTATATAACTGTTCGGAAAAAAAAAAAAAAAAAAAAAAAAACTAGACACTATATAAAGACTACATTAATTAAACAGCAAACACACCCTTCAAATCACAAATTATACACCAAAATATACGCTTCAAATTAAGACACGGAGCAAATATATGTTTCAATATTCTTCACTCAATTCACTCACGTAGTGCACACCCAATAATACACAAACAGAATGATCACAAACAATGCTTAGTTGTTGCTCAGTTTTAAAACAAAACGAAATTCAAGTATATCACATCAGTTCAATCAAAGTCTAATGGTATTACAAAGCTCCAACGGTGGGAACGTGGTTTACAAAACCGTGATGCTCCAAACCATGGTCAAACCGTGGGATGGCTGCAGGGCTTCACCCAAACCGTGGTCTGAAGCCGTTGAAAATGCCAGCACCCTTCCAGATTATACAATCTTTAAATTGAACTCCTCTCAATGCTGTCTTTTAATCTAAGTCAAGTATTTACATATGCAAAACATTGATTAAGGAATGAAGATAAATTGATAGCGATTACCTACATGTTAAAAAAAAAAAAAAACAAACAAAGAAAAAGAACTGCATTAATACACCTTTGATATTTATTTATTTCACATTCTAATGTTGACGTCATCAAAGATCAAATCCCTGAAGGTTTTTAAAAACAAAACACAAATTAGGCTTAATCCAACTGATGTATTTTATAATTAGTACAAATATCTGATTGAACAGAAACAACACTTATAATAGTTACCTCTTGTGTTTTGGTGATGATAAAGGAGTTGATGTCTTGTTCCTCTGCTAGGTTAATAGTGCCTGATCTTGTCTCCATGACTTTTAACTCTGGAACAACCAAATCTCCTTTGGTGAAAGTCGTTATAGATTTACATCTTTTGATACTCATGCTTTCCAGAGATGGAAATGAATAATCCGCATTCCCTAAGCAAAATCCCTTTAGACTATCAAGATTACCAAGTTCTAAAGACTTTAGACAAGGTAACCTGATCGGCTCATTAACTTTGCCTATATCACCACCTTCCTCTTCTTCTTCCTCTTGGTCCTCCTTGACGATTACTTCCATATTCTGACACCATCTTATACTTAGCTCTTTGAGTTGCAGTAGACTACCAACCATCGAACATGTAAAAACATGTTCTAACTGGTTGCAAGAAGAAATAGACAGTTTTGCTAGGTTTGGAAACTCCAATATTGTCCGACGGCCATTACTCATCCAAATATACTTCAGACTCTCTAGATATTGTAGACACACATCACTTAGCTTTGGAAGCTCTACAACCGAAATTTGTGATGAACTAGAACATCTTACTTCTGTTCCTATATCAAATACCTCCAGTACTGATACACAATCTCTTGCATACAACTTTTCAAGATTTTGCAGTTGTGGCAGCTCATCATATAAGAAAAACACTCTACTTTCCCAGCCACCCCTTGCATTCATTTCAATCAAACTACGAGAATATGAGAGAAACTCTTCTGAAATAGTAGTCAATGAGTTTGTGTTGTTTAAACTCTGGGATGGGGCCTGCATAGCCAAAAAGAAGAGAGAAAGCACAAGACATATATATATCAGAGGTACAAGTTAATTATATCTCTCTACTTTGAGCATATACGGATGTTGATATTTATGTACTTAGATAATGATCTCTTCTCTGAATTAGATACTAGAAAATAAAAGATGAAAATGTACCTGAGGTAAAGTGGTCGTTGTCATAAAGAAGCTTGAATTATATTTGCCAGCATTTATGTGTATGTACTCGAGCTTCGGAGCTCTTAATGGAAGGGATGTAAACGCCATCATCTGGGGACATCTTTCGATAACAAGTTCATCCAATAACGGCAATTGGAGCTCATTCTTCCCAGAGAACCCAAAGAAGAAACCTCTAAGGTTTGGTAGCTTGCCTAGAATGATTGATCTTAGGCTAGGAAACCTTACCTGGAATAATTTATAATAAAGAGATTACATTTATTTAATTGATTTCGTGGAAGTACTACAGACGATTAATGAACACAAGTTGAAAGGTAATTAGCCTTCTAGAAAAACCTGCGTCTAACAGATTAATGAACCTGAAAAAAGTTTTTAAAAAAGAAATCGAAAGCCAGCTAGCTTAATTACCGTGAACTTACATTTGTTGTACCCTTAAGAATGTCATCTTCATCATCTCTGTTTGAGACAACTTCTTGAAATCTATTGCAATTCTCTATATGTATTTTCTTTAGGTTGGAAAGAAGTGTCGCCATGAGAGGGGAAAATAAGTACTCAATGGTTTTACATTTCTCCATGTATATGGTTGTGAGGTTCTGAAACGATGATTTTTGCTGGGGGTTGTGTAACATCAAAAACTTCCTCCAATTGCATCTCCACAAATGAGTCATACAATTCATATCACTCATTTTTATATCCGAAAGGCGGGGAAGTAGCAATGGTTGTGGTGTTACAATTCCTACACTTGGAACATGTATATCAAAGATCACCTCCACTTGTTCTAACGTACACAACTTTACGTTGGATAGGTTATGTAAAGTGTGGATGAACGAGGACGGAACTGCAACTATAGGATGACTATCGCTTGCTTCTAATATATCATTCTGCATATTTATATGACAAAAATAAACAAATGTTGTCCACAGTTTTCATCCGCTAAAAGTGATGGAATGAAATAGAATAGTATCCGCAGAATGCACGAGATGATTAGGCAAAAACATATAACGTCTAGTGTAAATCAAACCTACAGATAGTATTCTCAAACCTCCGTCATTATATTAAATGTCGTCCACTATTTAATATCTAACAGTAATAATTGACAATATAATTTGAATTTGTTATGGATGATTGTATATATAGTATTATCGCAATTCTCAAACAATTCAAAAATTAAGCCCATACCTTAAATGTTTTAGATCTAATTATTCATGCATTTACGTTCTTACCATTATAGATCTCTTTTCTTCATATACAAGAATTATAATTCATACCTCTTGGTGAACTGATCTACTGTTGGCGCCCCATTTTTCTCCCGACAAATCAATGGTGATGTCAATGAGTGCTCCCATATCAAGTTTAATGGTCGTAGGTGTCACTATATTTCTGAAGCTCTCACAATGGATTATTTGTATGAATTCCAAGGCTTGAAAATTACGAATGAGGAGTCCAGAGTTATCTTTTATCCTCCACAACTCCCTTAGTGTTGGAAGACCCACCGCTCGAATGCTTCTCAAGCTGCTATTAACTTGCCCAACGCATTCCGAGTCTATGTCAAACAACACTTGAATAGAATGACTGTTTTGAACTACAAGCACTTCTAAATGACTCAGTAATGGCATTGGATTTATTGGAAAAAGACTCTGAATATTATCACATTCGTCCACTTCAATCACTTTCAACACGGGAGTCCTATCATCTTCCTCCTCACACCCCCATATCTCATTCAAGCACATCCTAAGAATTTTTATTTCCTCCAACTTTGGAAACACCACCTGTACGTACAGTATCACTCATTAATTAGTGAAGTTGTTTCTCTTTGATTATATTAACCGATCGAAACGTTAAATATATATAATATATTTATTATATTATATTACGAGAACGGTGGCGGCGATGGCGGCGAGCGGCGGCGGCGGTGGCGGAGATTGGTGGTGGTGGTGGTGCCACCGGTAAATAATGGAAGTTATTGATGTAATGTGGCAATGATGTATGGTAGGATGTGTACATTGTTGAAACTTAAAATCAATATGAAATTTTAATTTTAATGTTGAAAATCCAATGTAAATTTGCTTTATAATATAGACGAGAGCAAGTACCCGCGCGTTGCGGTGGTGAGATGGTAGGGTGATATCTAGGTCATATAGTATGATAGGTTATAGGAGTAGATATGTCATATAGCATGATAGTCAAATGCCTTAGCCGAACGGGCTCCGCCCTCGGATTTAAAAATTTGTCGAAAGTATATCGAAAGACATCTCTAATGAAAGAGCATGAAATTTTAAGAACACCAATACAATTTTTATAATTTATAGATGTACGGTTTTTGAGATAAAAAATTTTGAATGAATTGGAGGTATAAATGGTTTATGGAGGAGAAAGAAAAAAGATGATTGGTTGAGATTTGAGGAGAGAGAAAGGGTATTATAATTATTTTAGATAATTATAGAATAGATAGGAGAGACATTTTGGGGAAGTACTTAAAATCAATATTGAAAATTTCAAGTTCAATGTTGAAAATCTAGGGAAAATCTGCTTTATAATACGAGAGTAAGTACCCGCACGTTGTGGCGGTGAGATGGTGGGGATGATAGCTAGGTTAAAGAGTGTGATAGTCAAATGCCTACGGGCTCCGCCCTCAGATTTAAAAATTCGTCGAAAGTATATCGAATGACATCTCTAATGAAAGAGCATGAAATTTTAAGAACACCCATACAATTTTTATAATGTATCGACGTATGATTTTTGAGATAAAAGTATTTGAATGAATTGGAGAAATAAATGATTTATGGAGTAGAGAGAAAAAAGATGATTGGTTGAGATTTGAGGAGAGAGAAAGGGTATTATGGTTATTTTAAATAAATATAGAATAGATGAGAGGGGTATTTTAGGGATTTACTTAAAATCAATATTGAAAATTTCAACTCAATGTTGAAAATCTGGAAGGAATCTGGTATAGATATATATTAGGATCATAAAAAGCTTAGTATAGATATATATTAGGATAAGAAAAAGCTTAGTTAATTACCTCTTTATTCAACAATGGTATTGTTGTTTCAGATATATTGTTGCTTGAAGCAAAGATGCAAGTAATGTTGGCAAGATCCTCAAGTATCAGCCACATCAATTGTGGGAACTCCATAACAATATTGATGTTGTCACACAAACCTTCAAACATCGGTAGGTTATGCAATTCCAATCGCTTTAACTTGAGAAATTTAATCACCTCCACTCCATTATTCCCACCGTCATGTATCAGGGATGCCAGAACATCACAATATCTAACTGTGAGACTCTCTAGATTAGTCAAAGTACTTGCCACATTAACAGTGAAGAGGTATGTCAAGTTTCCGCACATCTGAAAAGAAAGATGTTTTAATTTGGAAAAAGAATATTGTGAAGGATGTATCAAAATATCTTCAAGATATATCATATCTTTCACTTCCAAATGAAGCTTCTCTGTTTTCTCAAACAACTTGTTTATTTCAGATGCGCGAACCTCTTTGAAGCTACAAAGAAGTCTCAATGTATTTTCATATGAATACACATCATTGTCATATATAGGGTCCAAATGACAACCTACAGATATGCTGAACCTTTCTAGGTTCTTTAAGGACACATTATTCAACTGAGTAATTCTCTCAAAGAATTCGACCTCTAACGCAATGAGTTTAACCAAGACCATCTCCAATCCTTTACAGTTGTCTTTTGTGAAGCTCATAACTTTGTTTTCAAAATTTCTCATATAAAGCTCTTCAAGGTTGTCTAACTTTTGAAAAACACCATCACCAATCCTATACCTACCGCATCCTGTCAAATCTAATAACTTTAGCTTTCCCAAATTTCCCATGGTAGATGGTAAGCACTCGATGTGACAGTTAACAAAGCTGAGTAATTCCAAATTACTGAGATGGCCAAGATAAGATAAATCACCCTCAAACGAGCATGAATGGACACTTAGCATACGCAGGCTGGTGGAATATTGGAGTGATATCGCAAGTGACGATAGTGGAATACTACGATATGATATGACTTCAAGTTGTTTCATTCTAGCATAAAAATCATCTGGAAACTTGAGAGGCTCTTTCTCATTCATCATTAGCTTCAAAAGTTTAAGGTTGGGGTAATCAAAGTGTCGGGGAAATCCAGACATGCCTTTGCAGTTCAATAAGATTCTTTCGCAAGACTCCCGCGTATCTTGTTTAGGCCATTCCGACATGTCACTGTGGTTAATAACGGAGGCTTGCTTGAATTCTGATATATTAGATAAGACGAAAGAACGTGCAAGATCATGCATTTTGACACATCCTTTTCGATCACTTTCAACCAACAAATTTGCACGTATGAGGTTGTGAATGGAAGTGTTAGTCCGCAGTCTTGCTTCAAATAAACTGTGCACATTATCAAACAACTTCAATCCCCATGCATACCTCATCAAGTCCTCCAACGGAATATTAAAGTCATCAGGAAATATGCCACTAAGAATGAAAATCTCCTTATCATCTAATGGGAGACCTTCGTAGCTTATCTTAAATATGTGATGGACAACATCATAACGGCCTTGAAGGTCTTGAAGGTCTTGAAGGTCATGCCGACGTAAACGTAAAAGTGTAAGTTTCCATGCATCTTTTATTTTACCTTTAAGAGACAAGGCAATAGTGTTTATGGCCATCGGCAACCCACCACACCTCTTTACAATATCTTCTCCTACCTTATGGAGTTCATGATCAGCATCACCATCTGAAAGTCCCATGGTTTCCCAGAATAATTGTATTGCTTCTGGTTCTTTTAAAGGAAGGATGTTCAAAATTGAGCTAACTTCAACACCCATCTGACAGCAAAGCGTTTCATAGCGTGATGTGAGAAATAACTTAAAGCCCTTTGGCCAAGGACTCGCTAGTCCAATATCTTTGAGGTCAACAATGTTCCAAAGATCGTCCAATATAATCAAAATCTTTTTCTTTCCATCCTGGGACATCCCCAAAAGTCTCTTCCTAAGACGATCAGCCCTTGCTTCTTTAGTTGTTTCTGATAGCTTTTCACCTGTGTACTGTGCAATAGCATCTTGAAATGCAATTGGATCGGTGCTTTTCCCCATAACCACCGGTACAACCCGATCAAACAGTTTTTTATTCTCTACAACCTTCTTCAAGTCTTCCATCATTGTAGTCTTGCCTATACCACCCATACCACATAGAGCCACCATCAGGGTCGGATTACGTGGTTCAAGCAATTGCAATGCCCTTTCAAATATCAATTGTCTAGACTTGATAATGGTTTGGGGAACATCTTGCAGTACTTGAGGGGTAGCCAAACTAGCCATGCCAGGAGGTATTTGCTCATTAGAGTTGATAATGTTTGGGGGAACATCTTGCAATACTTGAGGGGTCGCCAAACTAGCCATACCAGAAGGTATTTGCTCATTAGGGTTGATGATGTTTTGGGAAACATCTTGTGGTACTTGAGGGGTAGCAGAACTAACAATACCAAGAGGTATTTCCACATCAATCCATTCCATGTGTGATCTTTCTATCATAAGGCGCTCGATATCCTTGATGACCTTGTAGCACCGTTTGCCAGCTTTGTACCTTCTCTTAATATGCAAATATCCATTTCCACCCGCTGAAATACTATCGACTTTCCCAAAGATCTCTTCAGCTTGTTCCAACCAACTTGGAACATGTTGCGGTACCATTATATTTCTCACATTATTATCTTCCTTTCTGTTCCTCATATCATTTGCTGCGCCTTCCAATTCCCTTTTTTTGACACGCATGTTGTCAAAATACTTTGTGGAGTAATAAAAGTAACCAAATTTTCTCCTAACGGGTAGCAGTGTCAAGATTGAAATAACAGGACTAGCTGCAGATGCAACAATCGCCATTCCAAAAGCTGATTTTTTTTCTTTTCTCTGCGACCAAAGAAGAAATCAATAAGAAATCAAATAATAACATTATCTATACCCCTTATAAAGCATTTTGAAGTTTTATTTATGGTATGTCTTAAAAAATTAAGCATACTTTTTTTTTCTTCCAAAAAACCCCTTTCACTATATATATGGTTTTCAAAATGGTCCTCCGTACACTACAACACTGAATTACCGTATCTACCTTTATAACAAATTGTCACTCCTAAAATAAAATTCCGCCGCAACATGCGGGTAGTATGCTCGTTTAACGATAGCCAAATTACAGGCTGATCCATTGACCGGTGTGAGATAAAAAGATTTATTTATGCTTCCGTATGTACGATAAACACAAGACATTTATTGACGTGAACTTCTATTTTCTGTCTTTAAACTTTTATATTTTTAATCTTAGATAACTAATTGAAATGAAGAAAAATATAAATTTAGATTGATTTGAAAAAGAACAAAGTTAAGATTAAGTTGTCATTTAGTATAATTAACTCATATTATATTAAAACACTTTTACCTCAGTTGGAGGGTGTTTAGATTACATTTTGTAGTGATTATATAATTATTATGTTTGTACAACATAAAATTTTTAAAAAGTTTTTTGGGTAAAAAAAAATTGAATATATGATATGAAATGCAGTTCCCAAGAAACGTGTAAACGTAAAATACATCTTGAAAATGCAAAATCTATTTCGAAATCCCAACACCCAACGCCCCCTTAATTAGCTGAAATTATATGATGCGAACTATGAAGCAGTTCTCTAATATAAGACTTGCATCTGTCTTAAGTTTTCAAAAGTATAAGCTTCAAAATGTGATTCATGTTTTACTAACGCCATAGACAAAATAGGTAAAAAGCTATGTAAACAGATTAATAATGTACTCGTATAGAATAAGTTTCATATCATTCAAAAATAGGTAAATAGAATGATCATACGACAAATACTTACGTAACTTATGCTTAATTATCAAATAATGAAGTTTATATTCACATAAATCAAAGAGATAAACCTCTAACCAACTTAACATTGATAATAATAAAGTAAAGTTAAATGTTATTTTTTACATCGAGTTAGTAATTAATAGTTAGTAGTTTGGAACAGTGGCGAAACCGTGACTTTCGGTTTAGGATTGCAGAATAGATTTCAAGATGCTATAATGATAAAGTAAAATTAATTTTTTTTTAACAGCGAGTTAATAATTAGTAGTTTCTAATAAAATTGAATGTATTAGATCTTAAATATATATTTTTTTGGGTCCCAATTACCATTACACAAAATAAATTCTTAAACTAATACTAGAAAAAAAAAGCGTTTATAGACATTGTGAGGTTATCACATCTACCACATAGTTCTGCCACTAGTTTCAAACGAATTTTGTCATTCGAGCGTTGAGACATAACTTTAATTGTGTACGATAACATGTGATATTATAACATGTTCTCAGTTTCATTATATTGATAACAACGATATACTATGTTACGAATATAACGTTTAATACTAATAAAGATAATGCATCACAATAAAAGAAATAACAATAAGTATAAGACAAAATAAAAACATTTACAAAATTAAAATATGTGATAGTAGTTAAATATGACAATGATATTATACTTTAATAATCACATTGATAGTAATTAAATTGACTATATATTATAAACATAACTTAATATATTGGATAACAAGGATATAAGGTGTCATGAACATTATGAACATTACGTGCTACAAAAACAAAAAAGGGTATGATATTAATAGTAATAAAAAAAAGTATCTAGTGATACAAGAATTATCATTGTAACAAAACAAGTGATTAATGAGACTAGTGGAACCAAAATCGATGATGGATTCGTGTGTGCGGAATCTATAAACAAAACAAATGATAATCGAATCTACATCAAATCGGTTTTGATAACCAAGTCATTAATTCAAAAGTGTAACTAGGTAACAAAGAGTGTGGCTAATTCATTTAGTTGATTTAGTTGATTTATTAAGTATAAAAGTGTCTTTTCAAGCAGCTAAACTGATCATCAAGGCCAATAATTATATTGGATCTACAGAAATCCCGTCTAAAATCAACGGATACTTTTCCATGCTCGACTTCATAATGGGATGCCCAGCTTGAAAGACAATTTATAGTGATTCCAAGGAAATAGTTGTCCACCTCCTAAGGGAGTTTTGGTGGACATGTGATTACAATGTTGTAAGTAGCACCATTACTGGTACTGTCATGAAAGGGGGACGTACCATATCCATCTCAGTGGATCTAATGAGACAAGTTCTTCGTCTTCCCAATCAAACAGAAGAACGGTCATTTGTTGGGCTGGTGGAAACAAGTGTATGGAAGGAATGGCTGCTGACCATTGGGTACGGAACCAATACTGTTTCACCTACACCAGTCCACAGCAACCCTCAAAAGAAGTTCTTGCCTGAAGTATGGAGGTTGCTGTTCACTCATGTCATTCAGTGCCTTGGTGGAAACAGTGGCTCATTTGATCAGGCCACTGCTGATCAAATGCAGATTATTTATGCACTGGCAAATGGTCGAAACATAGACTTTGCCAGTGTCATTTTGAAGACCTGAAGGGAAAGGTCACAATAAGGAACAGGTCGAGCTCAGTGCCATTTGCCAGATTTCTCTCACTAATATTCAAGCATGAGCTAAAGGGAGAATATCTTCCTGAAGGTGCCCACTTTTTCCTCTCTCCAAGGGTTGCGAGCTCTGTTTATAAAATTCCTGCTTGCGACCCTGAGCAATTTGATTCCAAGTATGCTGTGCTCACTTCAGCAATGAAGCAGGTACTATACTCTACTTACCCTGATATATATAAACCTAACCCTGTTGGAGCTGGTATGTTGGTAATCCCCCCAGCAACCTCCAAAACTCCCAAGAAAACCAAGAAAACACTTGTTTCATCTTCTTCCACTTCACCTCCTGCTGCTGTCCCAAAACAGCAGCAGCGAGTACCAAAGGGCCAAACTTCTAAGGTTAGATAGTCCTCACTGCCCAAGGACAATAGAGACCTAGTCAACCCATCAGCAGTCTCAAAAAAGGCTGCTGACGAGAAAAAGGGAAACCGCAAGCAGCCACCTCAATCTTTTGTAGGCGAGGTTGGTGAAGATCAAAGGCCACCCCAGCCCACTAGAGTTAAGTCAACTGAACAAATAATTCCCTCTTCTTCTCAACCCTCTGAGTCATTGTCAGCAGCCATATCACATGTAATGCTAGAGACAACAAAATCTACGGCCGATGATGCTTTGGTGACACAACACACTGAAGCTGAGGCACCCGATTCCCCTACCCCTTTAAGTTTTTCTATGGAGGAAAGAATGGGTGTTCACAGTGAAGGTGCTGGTGAAGGCTATATAGCTGAATGTGTTGAGGATGTCACACAAGTTGAAAATGTAGTGGAAGGTGAAGGATTTGATGTTGGTGCTGATGTGGTTTTTGATGATGAGGAGAGTGATCTGGAGTTGGGAGATTTCATGGTTGATGAGTTCCAGCTGGATTCCTTTAACCAGGCTGACGAACTTGAAGCGAGTGATATGGAGGTTGATGCTGGAGAAGAGGCTGCTACTGATGAGAATGCAACAACCATCATTGAAAGTTTCGAAGAAGCTGCTGCAGCTGATGAAAATGCAGCAGCAAATGTTGTAGAAGTTGAGGTGCTGACTCTTTCTGCCAGACCTCAGACTCCACCATGCAACCAGTGAACACCATGCTTTCCCTTGACATGCCCTCTTCTTTCACAAGTGTTCCTGGCTGCTAATTGGCTGCCATGCCTGTTAAACCACAAACTGCTAAAGATCTGGGTATCTCTTTCTCCACCCACTCTTCTGACAGGCTAGCAAGGGTAGAGCACCAGCTGAATGATTTCACCAAGGCTGCCACACTCGCTGTTCAAATCAAAGATAATGAAAATGACAAATTAGTGAAGATATTAGAAAGCTGGTATAAAAAGCAAAATGACAACACTGCCAGCATCGAGACACTTAAAGCAAAATTAATTTCGATGGCTGCTGATCAAAATAAGCTGCACACTTACACTAAAGTCATCAAATGAGATCAGCAGGCCATCAGACGTTTCACTCGATCGCTGTGCAAAATTAGAAACAGTGTTCGCTACTCAGCAAAGAGAGCAGCCAACAGCAGTATCTCTGTTGCTGCTGAAGTCAAGAAAGTTGCTGACCTGGTTTCCCCTCTCATCTCTCAGGTAGAGAGCAACACCAAGGCTATTAATGCCTTGCAATCACAAGTGGCTAGTCTTCCTCCTCATCAAGCTTCATTCAGCGAGGAAGATCATAAGCGCCAAGAAAAGTTGGAGACTGAAGTTGGGGAGATCAAAACGATGCTGTCCCAACTTCTAAAGTAGCAGGCAACACAAACAGCAACAGTGGAGGTTGTAGTTAATGATACAACCTCCAAGGGGGAGAAAGTTGATGCTGTCATCCTGGAACTTGTCTCTAAGGCAGTTTATAAGGCAGTAAGTGACATTTATGAAGAATCTACTGACAAGGTTCTTGATGTGAAAGATGATTCTATTGCAGCCACCAAACCTACAAATGAAGAATTAGCAATGGTGGTTGTAGAAAATACAAGTGAAGTTCCCCCTGTTGGTGCTGAGGGGGAGACTACAATGAAAGAAGCTGCTGATGTTCCCCTGCTGGTGTTGAGGGGGAGATAGTTGAAGGTGCAGGTGCTGAGGGGGAGCAACAATTGATAGTTACTGAAGCTCCCCGTATTTTAAAGAATTCATGATGAAAAGGAAGAGGAAATGAGTCCCCGTGCAGTTAGAGCAGCATGGGGAGCTGGGTTTGCACAAGAAATGGCCAAGGACAGATCCAAGGAAGTACTTAATATTTTCCATCCCCGCTTCCTTGGAAATGCTGAAGTCTCCCAAATAACTGAAGCACGAAGGAAGCAGCTGACTGATGCTGGCTTTTTCAAAAGACCTTCCTCGTCTCTCTCTACTCAAAATGTTTCCATCACTTCCCAAGCAGGTAATCAATTCCATGTTATTGATGTCATTTCTCTTACTGCTGAGGGAAAACCTCAAGAAGAGGCCCTAGAGGAGCTGGACAGAATAAAAGCAAACCAGGAAAATGAAAGAAAAACCCTAGAGTTCATTAACCAGCTGGCTCTCTCGGAAAAAGATCAAATGGATGCTGAGCAGAGGATGCTGTTAACCACTGGTGGGCCTCAAGCTCTCTACAGGCAGAAGCAAGCTGATGTAGAGCAGCTACTGAAGGAAAAAAAAAAGAAAAATTTGAAAGTGAGAAGGCCAAGTGGTTAAAAATCATGAATGATAGGAAGAGACCACAAAGAATCACTGCTGTGGAAGCTCACAGAGCAACAATGGGGACAAAAACCAATCTGAAGATCTTAAGGGAAGGGCATGGTGCTCCAACTAGAATTGAAGATGTAAAGCTCACCAACTTGGGAGCTTCAGAATGGTTTAAGGTTTATATGCTGATAAAAAACAAAAATGCTGCCAGCTATGAACAACTTCAAGGGATGCTGAAAGAATACTTTGAAAAGGCATTGAAGTTCGAAACAAAGTTCAAGGCAGACCTCCCAATGCTGAGGGCAATCTTTGGCTCCCCAGCTACTGTCTCTTCGTCAGCAGGCAAGCGCACACAAAAAAGAAAGCACACTCAACCCTTGTCTGCTGACCTTCCTCCTGTCCCTAGTGATGCTGGCTTGAATCTAAGGCTTCCTCCCAGAAGTTTCTTTGAAGAAGGGAGAGTACTCGAATCACCTGCTGGCATCTTCTTCCTCAACTTTCAGAATGATCAACTCTACTTCCATCTGGCTGAAATTGATAAGGCATCCACTGGTTTTCTGATCAGCCTCAAAAAAAGATTTGCACAAGTTACAAGTGCCAGATCAGTCATCAACAGGATAGATGAAGAGCTGATGAAGCCACACAGAAGGGATGATCCGGTGCTGAGGATTGCCAAGTAGGAAGAAGCTTATGAGATCGAAGCAGCATACACTTCTCATGTTTTTCATATGTAAATTGTATTTGATTGTAAATTTTCGAATGATATAAAAGACATCCGTTCATCTCTCATGTGTTCTTCTTTAAGTCTTCTAAGTCTCATTCACTCAGCAAGTCTCTTCAGCGAATAGGGCGAGATTGTTGAGTCTTGGATTCGCTGATAAGACTTGCTCGCTGACGTGTGTCATCAGCGAGTCCAGTGGCTCTCTTCAGCGGGTTGAATGCTGCCCAAATTGTTGGTCAAGGCGGGAAGATTTCAAACTAGATGAAGACAAGAGTCACATGGTGGTTCTTCCAACTGTAAAATACCTTATATGGCAAAGGTATAAGTTGGGACCAAAACTAGGGTCTTCTCTCTCATACCCGTATTGGTAAAGAAGACAAGGGCTCTTGAATGGAAGTACAAAGAGCCAATGGGACGTCGACAACCACCATCAACACCATCAAAGAAAGGCTGTGTTGCCCTAATTCTTCCTCTATATAAAGCAACACAGCCGCATTGTATCAAGGGTGTTAGTCACCTCTAAAGTGTGTGTCACTTGTAATTGTTTAAGTTTTTAGTGTGTTTAGACTTAGCAATTACTTTGTTCATTTGTATTCTTGTAAGTCAAGTTTTTAATATCGACCATGTATTCATCGTTTGATCAATTATACATATGATTATACTTGCATAGATTTATTACATTTGAACTTTTCATTGTTCTTGTTGTTTATTTTCTTATTTACTTTCTTGTCTAGCTTAATTATAACATAAGTTGTGCATTTGTGGACTGTCAAATCGTTTAGTGTGATCATTAAGTCATCCATCCTACATTTCAAAGGTTTTCAAATATATTTTATGGTACAATCAATTCAAATGCATGCATGCTATCTATAAAAGGCAAGGGTTATGGGTGGAAGGAAGGGCCTCACAGTAATCCGATTTGCAGGAAATCAATTTAGTCAAGGACCTGGATGGGTCAAAAAGGCCAAGGTAGGCCAAGGGACCAGGGTGTTAAGGGGACCAGAAATGCATACACTAAATGGGTAGCCATCCCCATAAATTATAATGTTCTCGAACATAACAGTTGTTATTGAAGCCTAGCTAACAAAAAATCAAAGCGATAACGCACCTTTCTTAAGATTAAAATCGAAATAGAAGAGAAGGCCTATCTTTCTCAAATTAAGTAAACTTTCTCCCTTCCCTTATTGCTTTAGAAAGATTGCAGCTAGCATGCTCGACTAATATAATAGAAAGTCAAGGCTCTTCTCCTGTTCTACGAATCTACAACTCTCTTTACTGAGTGAGACTTCATCTATATCCCAACTAGTGGTTATTCTTTCCAAGCCATTTGTTTGACAGCTTAAACTAGACCCCACTTTCAATTAGATAGGTTTCGATCTTAATCAAGATAGGTCAAGGGCGCGTCGGCACAGTCGATAGCTACTTAGTCTCATCTAAGAGTATAATCTCCTTGTACAACTTTAAAAGAAAAATGGTCAATTTAGGCTCCTTCCCTACCACCACATAGCTATGGTAGCAGGTATTACGATCCCTCTCTCCCACACGTTTAACTAGCTCGCGTGGTTCACTGGTTCTACCAAAAACTCTCATTTGTTGAAGCGGAGCATAGTGTGCTTTAGGCGCCGAGCGAGAAATGTCTGTACTTTCGTTTCGGTTTATTCACTATTCTGAAACTTAGCACTTATTTTCTTATTTATTCCAGGGGAGGCGGCGTTCTTGAATGAAGTCTATCCGAACTGAATTAGTACTTCTCAGATCAGGCAAGGCCTCTCTAGCGGAGTTGGGCTCCGGGGCCCTGGCTGCACTAGTGATCCCTAGGAACTATGAGCGGTTGCTAAGTATATAGGTTTTTTCTATTCAACTTTTCAACAAGGGCTGTTTTTCTTATAAGATAGTAGAGATAAATTTGTGCTTCAACTTTTCTAGAATTTTTATTTAATTATCTGTTTTGCTTTTTGTAGCCTTTGTCAAGATGGTAAGCTGTTAACTACCAAGCTTCAGCAAAGAGGTAAACTTTATTTTAGACTTTATTTGATGCACTTTGATCTATAGACTTTATGGTTTTGATTTGTAGATTTGGCTACTATAGTTTTGATTTGATCGTAGAAATTTTTGTATTCATAGCGTAACACGAAAATTTTGATTTTATAAAAAGGTAGTTCTATGGGGTGTTTTGCCGAAAAGCTTATGTTTTTTTTTTCAATTCCTTCCATAAAAAGTATTTGGTTGAATGGTGGGTGATAGTTGCTGGTCAGAAAACGGTTTCGGATTTCTAATTGATGGGTTTTCGTTGAACTATACGAGAAAATGGTTCAGTTTGTATCAAATAGGACTTTTAGTTGGATACTTGAATGATTAAGGGCAGTGCATGTAACATTCGTGATTTTTGACTTAGTTGACTTGTAATTTAATGAAATTGAAAGATGAATGAAATTGTTAGCTTATATGGATTATCGAACGTTTTGTCGTATAGTAATATAACGTGAAGTCTAATTGTGTTATCAGTGTCGTTTTAGCGTTTAAATGGTTAACGTATAGCTATTTGTCAAATTTAGCGGAGCGGGAGCCCAAAAATGGACTCCGTAGGCCGGCCCCTTCCCCCTCCCCCTCATCACATTCATTTCTCCTCTACCATTTCCTTATCCTCTCTTCCCCTCATTACTCTTCTCTTCTCCTCTTCAACCACCACCATAATCCATCATAAATTCTTCCAAGCTTTGTATATTAATAATAAGTTACCCAAATGTAGTTACTACAATAATAATAATCATCAATCTCCAAGAAATCAAGGTTTGAAAGGTGTTCATCCAAGGTTTTTACCCTAAACCCAAAATTTGGAGGATTTCGACTCTTTTGGTAAGATAAAGTCGTCTTAAATCTTCTCTTTTATGTTTATAACGTCATTACTGGTCATATCTAAGAAACCCTTGGTCAAAATCGGGCTAAAACTTGAAATGGGTCAAATTAGGGTTTCATTAGGGTTAGTTTGGATCAAGAACGATTTGGACATGTAATTGTGTTAAGGGATTAGATTTGATCGATGAAATATGTTTAGTTATACTTAATGATGTTTGTTTAAGCCTAAAAGCGCGTCTTGAAGCACCACTAGTCGATTTGGATGTCAAAATTGGGTTTTTGGTTCGTTTTTGTTGCTGAATTGCTGCTGTTTTGCTTCAGTATCTGCCCACTGCGGCGTAGTGGCATATCTCGTACCTGCTGCTTCGAGTTTCACTGCGGCGCAGTGGGACTGCTTGGTCTTGACTGCGGCGCAGTGAGAACCTGCTGCCCAGATGTCTTCTTTTGTCAACTTCAAAGGTTCATAACTTTTGATCTGTAAGTCCGTTTTAGGTGTATGACCTATCGTTAGAATCAAATAAGAGTCTAGTTTCTTGTAGTAACACCCTTTTTATGAGAATCTATCATCATTTTTCTGAGTCCCTCGTTTCTCCAACCGTGATTTCAACGTCCGACCTTTGGGTGTCTTGTAAAGGCCTAGGGTGACTTATATTGTAACGTAGGACGTAATGTGATAATTTAATATTGCTATAATAGGTTTGTGACCGTCGTGCTCCCCGCTTATCCGCTTAGTCACCTCCTACAAACGCGTAAGGCAAAGGTGAGTTCCGTATCCCCATTTTTCACTTATATTTTGGGGTGAAAAGTGTACTCTTTACTTAACGGTTATCGGTTGATCTGATTGTTATGCCATGAAATGCGAAATGACGCATTTGAAATATATGTAAGTCGTAACGTGTTATCGTGCAATGTTTCTCATGTAAGTCGTGCCTGTTATCGCGCATTGTTCATCATGTAAGTCGTGCCGGTCATCGTGCATTATTTATTATGTAAGTCGTGCCTTGTTTAACTATCACTAAACGTAAACATTGACTGTGTTGATTGGTACGAATGTGACTAGGTATTTAAATCTACGTGAATTGTTAACGGTTGTTATCCCGACACTTACTCTTATTACTCAAACCTACGAACTCACCAACTTTATGTTGACACGTTTTAGTACACTTTTCAGGATCATATGCCATCTTTTGTACTCTCTTTTGTAAACGTTTGATGGTCGTGCTCCTTATGCATTTTTGAATGGTCATGGACTTATATTTGTTTAAATTGTATGGATTAAAAATCCTTTTAATGCATCTAGAATTGACTCTACTTAATTTCCATGTCATGTTGTGCTTTTCTTGTGATACCCCATTATTCCGCCTTGTTGGGGTGTTACAGTGCAGGTGGTTTCCCTTAGGGGTGGGTAGTGGGAGTGCATATGTTAGATTATTGAATTGATGAACCGTGTGAGAAAATGGTTTTTGAGCATTATGGGCTTATGTTACCATGTCTTTTGTGTGTGTATGTGCGCGCTCAGTTCTGCTACTTTCTTTGTCACAGATTGTAGTAAATAGAAATTTTGAATTGGTGAACGCTCCTTATTTATCCCGAGAAAATGTTGCAAGTCATCTGCATGTGTGTTTGTTGCATCCTATCCCTACAACTTAAATTATTAGCCTCTTTCTGGTTTTGTACATATACTTCAATGTTGCAAGTCATCTGCAAATGTGTCTTGATAATAAGTCTTGGAAGCCCAAATGTAGTTTCATACTTTATACACTTGTGCTTAAATTTATAGTTTGATGTCTTTCACATACGCATGGAAAAGACTATATGTATCGTTCATTCTAAAGGTTTCTAGCTAGAATCCATGATTAACTTATTCAATTTACTGTAACATGTGTATATTGTTCATTCTAAAGGTTTCTAGCTAGAATCCATGATTAACTTATTTAATTTACTGTAACATGTATATATTAGGAAGTTCATTACTTTATAAATGTTTGGAAATAAAAAAAGAGTTGGGGATTAAAACAATGTAAAAAGTATATACAAATAATAGGGAATTAAGACAATCATTTCAAAGTTATTGGTTTAAAATCTAATTCAGATGTTAATAATTAAAAAATGTAAAATAACACTTTTAAAATTATTATGTGAATTGAAATGATGACGGAATCAAGGTTTAATATTAAAGAATTACTAACATGGTACCCGCGTAAATGCGGCGGCGGTGTCCACAATGCGATGGTGACGGGCGGTGGTGGCGACTGACGGTGGTGACGACGAATAGTGTGGAATATTATGTAAATCTAATTAATATAATGGTTAGTATAGTTATTTTAAAGGTTGAGGGACTAATGGCGTTTTTGTTTCATTTAGAGTGGGGTTGTATTGTATTTAAAAGGTATTGTTTTAGTGAAGGGCAATTCTGACATTTTCCCCCCTGTAACTTTCAACAAAGGTCTATTCTTTTTAATAAGGAACTAGCATGGTACCCGCGCGTTACAACGGATATCATTGATAAGGCGTCTTGTAACTCCGACGTTGAAAGTTGGTTGCGGTGGTTGTGGCTGCAATTTTTTAGAGAGGTTTGTTCGGTGTATATGTGAGAGAGTGTCAGAAAGTGAAGGTGAAGTGAGAGTAGATCTTAATTGGGAGTTTAAATATGTTGATAAAAGAAGGGTATTGTTGTCATTTCGCATCTCTTCTTTTCAACATCTACTTATAATCATTATAAAGTAGTATAGATATAGATTAACTTTGTTTCAATGTATTGCAGCCATATGATGGCAATAATGACGATGAGTGACATTCATGATATTTGAGATTTTGAGAGCATCTCAACAATCATATGAGGATAGAAACGGAAACTAAATGCATCATCATTTGCCAGGTCACTTTCTTTTGACAACGTGAATACAAAAAAGAAGGAAGAACAATTAACGTGTCATTTTTGGGTCATCAATAATGATGATGGAGGGTCTTGTACATGCATCTCCCGCTGGTGCTGTCCATAATCCGTTGCTGGTGTCCGAATCCTCATTACTAATGGAGGGTCTCCTGTTTAGGTAAAAATCTGGTGTGTATATCTGCCCATGGTACTTTTGGTATATATGTTGTTGTCTTTCACCAGAAAAGACCCGACATAAAATTTTTTTATTGGATCGTGATTTTGTATGATAATGAATTTCGTGTCGCTTATTTAAATACAGATAGTAACAAAATTATATTTTGAATTTTATTTCTTGTAATAGATGTACGATCGTCTCAGGGGGTGTGTCAAGACCTTATCTTCGAGATGAATGATCAACTAAAGTTGGCTGAAGAGCTTATGCAACCAATAGCCATGCAGGAACTCACCTTAATTATTCGTCGCATTCGTAGTTAGAAAGATTGCGCCGATAGTATCTGTCTTAAGTATCATGCTATTCGATTACTTTGGTACAAGTAATGTGGTGCGGTCTGCCATTACTATTGGTATTAATAGTGGTATAAATACTTTGTTTTTTTATGGCTTATTACACATACAAAACTTTCGTGTTATTTTTGTTTGATAACAATATGGTGTACTATTATTATAGTATTGAGTGGTTTAGTATATCATGAGTATATGATTGTATGGTATGCCTGCGCTAAATTTATATCAATACCACTAAAAAGTATTTAGTCGAAACATAAAGTTTCTTGACTCTGTAGTTATACCACCGAAACATATTGACATGAAACAACATACGATAGGATCCGACTTAATTGATCGTCCACTTGATAGCAAATTGAGACGTGAATGGTATCCACCACAATGCGCGGATACCATGCTAGTACTCGTAATGAATGTTTAGAGGAGAAATATAATTATACATAAAGTTATTTAAAACATTAACCATAAATTTTGCGTATTTATTGGATTAAAACTAATTGAATGAATAAATGCATAAGATAAGTATATACCTGTATTTGTGTTTTTCTTCGGATTAAGCTTCTAGGGTATGCGTATTCAAAGTATAAAATTACTGGGAATAGTGAGAGAAAATAAAGTCAAGTTATATCTTCCAATAAATTAATACAAACTTTCAATGCTAAATGCATAAAATAGAATACCTGTATTTGTGTTTTCTTTCGGATCTAGCTTTTAGATTGAGTATGCGTATTCGAAGCATGAAATTACTTGGAATCGTGTGAGAAAACCAAGTCAAACTATATCTTCCACTTTGATACAAACTTTCTGATATGCTTTATAAGGGATGAGTTTAAATTGGTAGCTTGATTGGCAAATTGCACATGGATCCGGCCACATCTTATAATACTACACTTGTGTTGACTGATGTGACGATGTAATTGCGACAATAGGTGATGGTGGTGGTGATGGCGATGGTGGTGATTCTGGAGAGACAGCGGTGGTGATAACGGAGATGAGTGGTAGTGGCAGAGGTAGCAACGGTAACGATATGATTATTAATGTAAAAGTAATTGACGTAATCGAAGAGGTTAGTGACAGTCCACGAATGCGCAACTTTGTATTATAATTATCTAGGCAAGAATGTTAATAAGAAAGTAATAAACAAGAACAAAAGTAAAGTTCAAATAAACAAATCTAAGCAAGTTTAATTATATGTATCTTTGATTAAACAGAGAATACATGGTCGATATTACAACTTGTTTTACAAGAAAATAAATGAACTAACAATTGTTTAAGTTTTAGACACACTAGAAAACTTAGAACAATTTTACAAGAGAAGAATTAAAGTGACACACAGTTTTTATGGTGACTTGAGGGTGGTTGTCGATCTTCCATTGGCTTGTTGTACTTGAAAACAGGAGCCCTTATCTTCTTTACCAAAACGTATATGAAAGAGAAAACTCTTGTTGTACAAAGCAAATTACAGTTGAAAAAACCACCATGTGACTTTTTTCTTCATCAGGTTTGAAATCTTTTCGCCTTGACCAACAAATTGGGCAACATACAACCCGCTGAAGAGAGTTACTGGACTCGCTGACGACCAACGTCAACGAGCAAGTCTCGTCAGTGAACCCAAGACTCAACAGTTAGTAGATTTATTTTAATGGTTGAAGTTTGTATGTTATTAAAAATTTGTAAAAATATTATAGGTATATTCTGTATAGATATTTACTAAATGACTTTTTTTCTTTTGAGAACCATTTTTTTTAAGAACCATGAGAACTCTCAAATTATGTATTAGATCACATATTTTTTTTTGTTCATTCATATGTGAAATGATATAAAAAAGTATGTTGTAGAAATTTTTTTTTTAAAAAACCTTCAAAATAGCCTTTTGTGAACTTGTGAATAAATATATACACGTTTTTATTCACATGTTAACAAATGGGTACATTCAAAAACTTTCTTCTGTAACATATATTTTTATAAGGGAAAAAGTTAGTTTAGATTTACCAAGTTCTTTTATGAGAAGTTTTAAATAATTTATAAGGTGGTATATATATAAGTATATAAATCATAGACATATGCCCGCGTAATGAGTTAGTGTTACGACGACAACGACAACAGGTGATGATGGTGGCGATGGGTGATGCTGGCGACGAAAGTGGTGTCGGTATAATTGTAAAAGTGTAATGTAAATGAAGTAGTATGGTTATTTTACAGGTTGAGTGATGTATGTTGTAAATAATTTCATTAAAGGTATTATCGATATTTTAGATAGAGATATTTAGATTAGTGGACAATAGATATAGTATTTTAAGATTATCAACTAAAATAGTTGAAAATATTGGAGAAAATAAAAACTTTATATGCAATAGAGATCGAGATAGAGATATGAAGGAAACCAAACATGTAATTCACAAGATTTTTTTTATCGAAGCCGGCTTAGTTATCATTGTTGTAGTATCTTATTAATCTAAAATCACTAAATACTAAATGAGGATTAAGTATGACATTAAAAAAGCTTAGGTGTTTGTCATTTAACATGACCAACAATGTTTTTTTTTTATGTCATGTTGATATCACCATCCATTAACAAATTTTTAAAGTTTAAATATATAGGTTTTAGGTAAAATAAAACAAGTATTAAAGTAAAATAAATAAAAGAATAGGTTTTTCTTCATTGAAGATCACCGTGCATCATGAAAATCATTGTGCATCAATTGCTTCGTGAATCTTCGTGCATCAATTTAACCATAATCCAAGGGTCAAGATCATGTCTTATTTATTTTACTTTAATAGTTGTTTTACAATACTTAACCTCTAAATATATAAAAAAATCTAAAACTTGTATTAACCAATTTTTTTTATTTATTGATTTTGCATCAAACTGTGTCTAGCACTTCATGAAGAAGGGAGGATTCTTGGAAAATGATTGGAAATGGGTTTAAATGTTATTGGTGATTCCCCGAAGATAGTTTGACCCTAAGATGTACTCTATCTGTTTCATTTTAATTGTTATATTTTGATTGGTCAAGTCTTTTTTTCTTGACTTTAACTATAAATATCTTTGTTTGTGTTATATATTAGTTGATAAAAGTTATATTAATGAATAATATATTTAAAACTCAATAAATTCATACATGTTATTTCAAATGTTATATAAAATAAACAAATATAATTACGGTCAAATTTAAAAGAAACAGACTTAAAAAGTCAAACTAAAGCACTTAATATAGGACAGAAGGAGTAATTATTAGGGTTTTGGCCAATTACAGCCTTATGTGAAAAATTCCTCTCCTTTTATAGGAGGGTTTTTTTTGAGGAGAATGTTAAGTTTTCCTTTCTTTATTTGGATTGGTATTTAGTTACCATGTTTATTCGATTTACATTTCTTATGTGATAATCCTTATTGGAACCGGATTGGTATAAATATTTAATGAGTATATATTTGTCTTTAGAAAAGATTGATGTTAATCTCTAAACTATTTGATTACTTAAGCACCTTCGGGCCTTAGCTCCTTCGTGAGAGTGCAACGTATTGAGTGTATTTCGTATAGTGATTTGAAAGTGTACATCATCATTTATTAGACAAACCCATAGAGAAAAATTTTTAAAAATAATATATGTATTTTTACTCGCATCTTCATTTTTTATGTTCTCAAACATATCTAAATTAATTTTTATTCGACATCCTTAGAAATGACTTATTCTCCTAAAAGAATGACATACAAATCTTGCTAACTATCAAATGAATACATGTGGCAAAATCATAGAATAAGATTAAGAAATAGAATTAGTAAATATATCTGTCATTTTTGTATAATTTTAAAAAGATTATTAGGCTAAACTTTATGATAATTTATCATTTTGTATTATATAATATATATGTAACCTTTGTTTATTTTTTTTAATGGAGACATCCATTATGATGTATTTTTCAAAGAGATATGTTGAGTTTTGGATTCGCTGATAAGACTTGCTCGCTGACGTGTGTTATCAGCGAGTCCAGTGACTCTCTTCAGCGGGTTGTATGCTGCCCAAATGTTTGTTATGGCGGGAAGAATTCAAACCAGATGAAGACAAGAGTCACATGGTGGTTCTTCCAACTGTAATTTGCCTTGTATGGCAAAGGTACAGTTGGGACCAAAGCAAGGGTTTTCTTTTTCTTACCCGATTTGGTAAAGAAGACAAAGGCTCATGAATGCAAGTACTTCGAGCCAATGAAACGTCGACAACCACCATTGAGTCACTATCATTGTAAGGTTGTGTTGCCCTAATTCTCCTCTATAAAAGGCAACACAACCGCAACATAAAATGTGTGTTAGTCACCTAGAAAAAGTGCGTGTCACTTTGTAATTGTTCAAGTTTGTAGTGTGTCTAGACTTAGCAATTACTTTGTTCATTTGTATTCTTGTAAGTCAAGTTTGTAATATCGACCATGTATTCATCGTTTAATCAATGATACATATGATTATGCTTGCATAGATTTGTTACATTTGATCTTGTTATTGTTCTTGTTGATTACTTTCTTATTTACCTTCTTGTCTAGTTTAAATTACAATACAATTTGTGCAATCCGTGGACTGTTAAGTGGTATCAGAGCCAAGTTCCTAAATCATTGGAACAAGATCTGTTTGCCTTCTTGTTTTTACATTAACTTTTGTTCTTCTCTTTTCTTGAAAATTTTTCTTCTCTAAAACAAGAACATGACTTCAGTTCCCAGCCTTCTGAACACACGTGACTTTGGATATGTGTCTACTCCTCCAAAATTCGAGCCCAAAGATTTTGGGTCTTGGAAGGAGAGAATGCTTCTTTACATCGCTGGCGTGGAACCCTACTTAATGACATTATTAACTGAGGGTCCATACATACCTATGTACGTCCAAAGAACTCCAAGAGCCACACCTGATGCTCATGAGATTGTGACTGACCTGGTAAAGCTAGAGGTCCAATAGACTGATGAAGAGCGTAAGCTGATTAATCTTGATGCTAGGCTTAAAAACATGATTGTTGTCACTCTCCCTACTGACATCGTGAAGTTCATAATCAAATATCCCGCTTCAAAAGAAGTATGGGATAGACTGGTCAGCACCTATGAAGGATCTGCTGACCTAATTAAAACAAAGAAAATCGATTTAAAACGTGCATATGAAAATTTCTTCTCTCTTCCCGATGAAAGTCTTGAGGGCACCTATACTCGCTTTAAAGGGTTTCTCAATGATATGACAAATGTTGGCATTACTCATGATAACTTTGAAGTATGTCACAAATTCATCGATTCTCTTCCTCCTAAGTGGCAAAATTTGAGACAAATTCGTTGTACCACCAAGCAGATCCAAAATTTCGATCTTGAGGAACTGTTTGGCACTCTTCAGTTTGAAGGGAAGGCTTTGGCACAAAACATCCGAGCATCTGCTGAAGCTCGAAGACATGCTGGCCCCTTCTAACTCCTTCAGCACGTCTACCTACCCTATTTCTGACCCTCTTGCTCTGATCTCTGCTGAGCCCATCAATCTCTATGATGGTGCCAACAACTCAAATCTTCCTGATCCTATTCAAACTCTTGTTTACGAGCTTGATGCCGATGAAAAACAAGAGATGTTTAGTGACTTCATGGAATTTTCCTTCTTGCTGGAAAGAAATATTCCAGAAAATGGAACAACCGTAAGTCGGTTGCTCCTTACAAGCCTCCTGTTGATAAATCACAGCAAAAATACTGGAGGTGTGGCAGAAAAGGCTATTACCAAAAGGAGTGTAGGGTTTCTATTCCCACTCCAGTTGCTCCTAAAGCTAACCCCTCTAAATCTGCTGATGAGTACAGGAACAAATACTATCAACTGAAGGCGAGGATGACTGAAACTGAGGAGGCCAAAACACCAGCCAAAGGGCTGGTTGCTGAAGAACATGATTGGGATGACTCCGATGAGTCAGATGATGAAGATTATGTTGACACCATGTGCTTGATGGCACTCGCTAATGGCGAGGCACTGACAAAAGATCAAGTCTCCTCAAGTCAGTGGGTAAATGTTACTGTCAAAAAGGTACATTCTCTTCTCTCCTCTTCAGATGACGATAAGACCAAAATTATTGAGTCTTTGTCATGTGATCTTCAGTTTGTAGAAACTCTACGTGCTGAACTTCATTGTAAACTTAACTTTGCTGGCATTGAGTTAAGTGAAAAATCTGAAAAGCTCTTGAAATTGAAAAATGTTCATGTAGAACTTCAATCTCATGAGTTAATGAGCTCAAAAACTTCAACTTGAGAATGAAAAACTCTAAGGCTGAAGTTTCAAATCTGAAGAAGATTGTGACCTCATGGTCAAAAGCTTCCAAGTTTCATCATCAATGCCTTAGTGAACAAGTCCCCGCTCTAGTTCAGGCAGTGATTGGTGGCGACTATGACGTTGCTGCTTCACTTGCTGACTTGTTTAATGATGATGTGAAAGCTGAAATTTCTATTCCTCCTTCCTCTTCTATCTCTCCTGAAGAGATGAAAAAGTGGTATTTTGTCAAAGGACAAAGTGATTACCACAATGAAATGGATGCCGATGCTACCCCTTCTTCCTCCACATGCGAATCCTCTACCTCTACTGAGATAAAAGGTGCTATTTTTTCAACTAGCACCAATATGTTCACTCCTCAGCAGCTTTCCATCAAATCTGCTGAACCCTTTAAAAGAAGCACTGTTGTTGTGTCCTATGACTACAAAACTCCTCTGAGAGTGAATCCAGTCAGTCAGCAACCTTCATCTGCTCAATCTTTTTCCTCTTCTTAGCAAGAGCCTGCTCATGTTAATCATAAGGATGACCAGCATGACCGTCTAATGAAAAGACGTGTTAGGTTCGCTGATGATAGACTTCAACAAGTACTTCCCTCAATGGATGTACCTACTGATGCTCAATCTCATCATCAGATACCACAGTCTGTTCCAGCTAGGTCAACTCCTAGGTTTAACACTACTTAAAGAGGAAGGTTACCTTTTCAAAATAGGTCTGTTACTCCTCAGCGAGGACACTTGCCACATCACCAAGTGAGACCTGTTACTCCTCAGTGAGGATACTTGCCACATCAGCAAGTGAGACCTGTTACTCCTCAGCGAGGACACTTGCCACATCAGCAAGTTAGACCCACAACCCTACAAAGAGGACAAATGAAAAATCAGCATGTTCAATCCTCTGTGTCAAACAGGGAGTATCTGCCTCATAGGCAAATGAGGTCAGCAACTCCCAATCGTCAATCTAGACCCATCACTCCTAGAAGAGTGCCTCAATCACAGCCGGGTCCCTCCTCTTCTTCCTACCCTGCTGGAAGACAAGCATGGACAATGATTCAAGAATCACAAAATCCTCATGATCATAATAGTCAATCCATTCTTGGTCCTATTTCCCAGATGCCTCCTCCTAGACTCAAACAGAGGATCAAATCGAAGTCCAAACACAAGGGTAAGGCATCTTCCTCCTCTAATCCTCAAATCAATGAGCTTACTCAACGAGTCAATGATCTTTCATCTCACCTGAGAGACTTTCTCATTCTAAGTCAAAAAGGCAATCCATCTGATAAAAAATGCTATATATGTAGCAGTAGAGGACATGTTGCCTTTGAATGTGAAAATTTAAGCTCAAGGAATGCTCCAGAGGTTGTTATATGATATCTCGTATTTTATGCCCATTTCCCATAGCTTAAAGTGTCTATTAGTGAGGTTTACGAGTCATTTTCGTATACATTTGGTGCGTTTATGGTATTTGTTAGTGTTTCAGGTGGAAAACAGGTACCTAAGCGATATTTTGCAGAAAACGAAGTTTCTGGAGCAAAATGGGTGTTTACGGATGTTTCATGTGGCTCGTAAATGAAGAATTAAAGAAGTCAAGTTGGTCAAAGAAGGTCAACGCCAGAGTGCGACGCACTTTATGGAGTGCGTCGCCGTTTTGCTTGTCGTGGAAATAAATGCTTCCCAGTCCAATCAATGTGCGACGCACATTCTCTATAGGCGACAAGAGATCAGTCAACGAAGTCAAAGGGCGAGGTGCGACGCACTTTTGCTATGTGCGACGCACCTGGGCGCCGAATCTGTCCACTTTTCTGCATCATATAAATAGCTGCAAAAACATTCCAAAAACCTATCTTTCACTTTCCCAGACTATTTTAAGAGCTTTTTCTAGGGTTTATCTTATTTTTCATCATTTTGGAGGATCAAAGACTCCTTCGGAATCATTTCGTTATTCGTTTTTCAATCCTTGTATTCGGTAACAATGAAATCCTTCGTTTTGATTTGTTATTTCATATTTAGTATGAGTGGCTAATCGCCTTTTCATCCATCTTGATGGAGTGAGACATTATGTAGGGATTGCACAATATTTATTAATTCAAGTGATTTGATTTAATGTTTTGTCGTGATCTTAATCTATTAATTCTTTGTCATTAAATTATTGATTGCGGATAATTTGTATTCATTGCTTAGTGACGACTAGGATTTGGGTATAAGTTATTTTGATTGCTTAGTTAAAAGCAATTGGTTCTATGACGGGTACGGCAGAGGGTAATCGATATTTTATAAGAATTAACAGGTTGACGGTTGGGTACAATCGATAGGCAAAACTGTTATCTGAAATGACCAAAACCATTATTTAACTAGGGAAGTTATAAAAAGGCGTCTCGGGGTACTGGTCTTAATAATGAAACTAGTTTATACAAGAGAGTCGAATAAGTTGTTAACTTGACGGGTACGGGGTTTGCGATTAATTTGAGTTTCGATCATTTAATCACTAATTTGAATTTGAACTTCATCAAATGTGCAATCCTAACATTCTGTTGAGTGAAATCAAGATGGGTGCCTTTTAAATTATTGTTTTTCAACAACAAACTTCTCTTTCGATTAATCCTTTGGGATTACTAACTTTTCAAATTAACTACTTGCAACGTGGCAACTCGGCCACAAAACCCCCATTTTTACTTGAATCATTTAACGTTTTACAAATGCTTGTTTAAGTCCTTGCGAACGATCTCGACTTACCGGTTTTTTTAACTATACTGCATGCGATCACGTACACTTCCTGTGAGTGTGTAGTAATCAGTATTTTCGGTAAATCGTGTTTATAAATTTAAAGCTAGATTTCGCACATCATTATACAACCAAATTCGTCTATGTATGCTGGAGCATCTTCCTCGTCCACTAGGATCAATGAGAATCCTTCTTCTAAACCTAGATCCAGTGACCCCTCTTCTGTCACTGGAACAAATGTTGCTGAGTATATCTCTTCTTAACACATTGAAATTCCTCATTCTCAAAGGGTCATTTCCAATGCATGGGGACATCCAGCTATGCTGGTTGAATACAGTGCTCCTGAAGTAGTCAGCAACTATGTATATCTTCAAAGCAATGGGACTAACATCATGCCCTTTGATGAAAATGATCCTTCCTTTGGGTATGTCGATGTGGGTAATTATCCCACTCTTGAGGATGCTCTATCAACAGAGCCAACAGTTACCTCTGAAGTACCTACCCTTAACCCTACTGACAGGGCCATCGATGAGTTCCAAAGCGAACTTGCCTAAATCCTTCTATTGTATCCATGCAGGGCTCGCTGGAAAAAGGAGTGTGGTATTTGGACATCGGCTGTTCAAAACACATAACTGGCTCTAAGTCCCTGTTGGATAACTATACAGAGGCACCTGGTCCTACTGTAGTGTTTGGTGATAACTCCACTAGACAAATTGAAGGGTATGGTCTTCTTTCTAATGGTCTTATAAAATTCTCCAAAGTTGCTTATGTAAATGGATTAAAACATAATCTCATAAGCATTAATCAACTTTGTGATGCTGGCTACAAAGTGATTCTTGATAAGCATCAAGGCACTGTTGTAAATATTAACAAGGAAGTCGTCTTTGTAGCACCAAGAAAAAGAGATATGTATCTTGTAGACTTCACTCTTATCAAAACTGATAGTGAGACTTGTTTCTTTGCAAAGTCAGCATCTGAATTAAATTGGTTATGGCACAGGCATATGTCGCATGTGAATTTCAAAACCATTAACTCACTGGCCAAAAAGAACCTTGTTCGTGGCCTTCCTCTTCTCTCTTTTGAAAAAGATAGACTTTGTGGTGCTTGTGAAAAGGTTAAAAGCCATAGATCTACTTTTAAAACAAAACAAGCTAACTCTGTTAAGGGTTGTTTTCATCTTCTTCACATGGACCTTTTTGGTCCAATGAACGTCCAAAGTCTAAAGGGTAGCAGACACACTTTAGTTATTGTGGATGAATATTCACGAGATATACTTGGACCATCTTTCTTCACTCCAAGAGTGATGCTGCTGATGAAATCATTAAATTTATCAAGAAAATGGAAAATCTCAACAACATAAGGGTTAAAGAACTCATAAGTGATCATGGCACTGAGTTTAGAAACCACACTCTTGAATCTTTTTGTGCTGATCAAGGGATTTCACAAAACTTCTCTTCTACTAGAACCCCTGAGCTAAATGGTGTTGCTGAAAGGAGAAACAAAACTCTCATTGAGGCAGCATGTACCATGCTCAGCGAGTCCTCTCTGCCCAGCAGGATTTGGGCAGAAGTTGTCAGCACTGCTTGCCACACTCAAAATCGCTGTCTCGTTGTCAAAAGACATGACAAGACAACATATGAAATTTTGAGAGGTAAGAAACCACAAATCAAATACTTCCATGTATTTGGTTATCCTGCGTTCATTCTTAAATACAAGGATCATCTTGGTAAATTTGATCCTAAAACTGATGATGGTTATTTTGTTGGATATTCTGCCATCAGCAAAGCTTTCAGAGTATTTAATACTCGTCTTCAAAAAGTGGATGAGTCCATTCATGTCACGTTTGATGAAAGCTCTTTACCTCTCAAAGATATCCAATCTTCATCTACTGAAGTAATATTCAATGAGCTCACTGATCCTCCTATGCAGGCTACTGACTCATTTGTTGATGTCTCTTGCTCGCTGCCTCCTGTCAATCAGCAACTGTTGAGTCATGGATTCGCTGAGAGACTTAGCGAGCTAGTTTATCAGCAAGCTCTCAGCGAATGACTTCTTAAGCGAGATCTCAGCGAGCATCTACACCAGCAAGTTTAAGGAAACACTAATTATCTTCAAGTGCAAAGGATAAGTTCAATGACTCACCGTCTAGTTTTGTAAGTCAAAAATGGGCGGGAATATGAAGATAACAAGGTTGGTCCCAAGGACACGTCTTGATCAAGAAGGATGAAGATACGTGACCTTGTACCAAAAATGGTACCTTGGTGTTTCTCTTTCATACCTGATATGGAAACAAACAAAAGAGAAACAAAGAACTCTGCAGATCTGAGTTTTCCACCAATAGTTGGTTGACAACATTCGAGGTGTCAACATCAAGTAATGTTGTCATGTGATTCTTTCTCTGCCTATATAAGGAATCACTTGACCTAGCCACCAATTGTTGGTCTTTGCATTATTTCATACTTAGAGTTTTCTTTGTATAATATTGTTAAGTTTTTGGTATGTCGAAAAACTTAACAATCTTTTCTCTTCTTCTTTGTTCTTATTGTAAAACCAACCGACCATGTATTCATTGTTTAGTTTATAATACATATAACTAAACCAACCGATCGTTGTGCAGGATTGGGAATGCAGTTCGCTACTCAGTGAAGAAAGCATCCAGCAGCAGTAACTCTGCTGCTGCTGAGGCAAAAAAGGTTGCTGACATGGTTTCTCCTCTCATCTCCCAAGTCGAGAGCAACACCTAGGCTATAAATGCCTTGGAGACACAAGTGGCCAGTCTTCCTCCTCCTCATGTCTCATTCACTGAGGAAGATCGTAAGCGCCAAGAAAACTTGGAAAAAGAAGTTCGGGAGATCAAGCAGATGTTGTCCCAACTTCTTAGGCAGTAGGCAGCCCCGGCAGCAACAATGGAGGTTGTTATTAATGATACAACCTCCAAGGGGGCGAAAGTTGATGCTGCCATCTTGGACCTTGTCACTGAGGCAGTAAACAAGGCAGTTTACAAGGCAGTAAATGACATCTATGAGGCCTCTGCTGACAAGGTACTTGATGAAAAAGATGAAGATAACACTGCTGCAGCCACTGAAACACAAAATGATGAATTGGCAGTTGTGGTTGTCAGTGAATATATAAGTGAAGTTCCCCTTGCTGGTGCTAAGGGGGACACTAAGATGATTGAACCAGCTATAGGTCTCCCTGCTGATATTAAGGGGGAGACAACTGGTGGTAATATAGAGGCTGAAGTTGAGGGGGAGCAGCAGTTAGTTGTGGCAAATGCTCCCCAGATTGAAAGAATTGATGAGGAGGAGCAGATGAGTCCTCAAGTGATTAAAGCAGCATGGGAAGCTGGGCTAGCTCAACAGATGGCCATTGACAGATCCAAGGAAGTGCTCAACATTTTCCATCCTTGCTTCCTTGGAAATGCCTAGGTCACTCAAATGACTGAGGCACGTCGAAAGCAGCTGACTGAAGCTGGCTTCTTTAAGAGACCTTCTTCCTCATCTCCCACTACTGAAAACATCTCCATCATTTCCCCAGCAGGAAATCAACATCAAGTGATTGACATTCTTTCTTTAACTGCGGGAAAGACCCAAGATGAGGCCTTGGAGGAGCTGGATAGAATCAAAGCAAACCAGGAGATTGAAAAGAAAAACCTGGAGTACATAAGACAGCTGGCTCTCTTGGAGAAGGATGAGATGGATGGAGAACAAATGATGTTAACCACGGGTGGGCCTGAAGCTCTCTACAGACAGAAGCATGCTGATGTTGAGCAGCAACTATAAGAAAAAAGGGCTAAGTTTGAAAGTAAGAAGGCCAAGTGGTTAAAAATCATGGAGGACAGGAAGAAGCCTGAAAGAATACCTGCTGTTGAAGCACATAAAGCTGCTATGGGGACAAAAACCAATCTAAAGTTCCTAAGGGAAGGACAAAGTGCTCCAACCAGACTTGAAGATGTAAAGCTGACCAACTTGGGGGCTTCAGAGTGGTTTGAGGTCTATATGCTGATTAAAGATAAAACGGCTGCCAGCTATGAACAACTTCAGGGAATGCTGAAGAGTTATTTTGAAAAAGCACTGAGGTTTGAAACCAAGTTCAAGGCAGACCTACCCATGCTGAGGGCAATCTTTGGCTCCTAGAAGTTGTCTCTTCTTCATCAGGCAAGCGTGTAAAGAAAAGGAAGCATACTTATCAACCCTTGTCTGCTGACCTTCCTCCCATACAGTGATGCTGGCTTAAATCTCAGGCTTTCTCCCAGGAGTTTCTTTAAAGAAGGGTGAGTTCTCGATTCACCTGCTGGCATCTTCTTTCTCAATTTCCAAAATGATCAACTCTTCTTCCGTCTAGCAGAGATTGACAAGGCATCCACTGGGTTTCTGATCAGCATCAGAAAGAGATTCGCAAAGATGATAAGTGCCAGATCAGTTATCAGCAAAATAGATGAAGAGCTAATGAAGCCAATCGGAAGAGATGATCTAGTACTGAGGATTGCCAAACAAGAAGAAGCCTTTGAGATTGAAGCAGCATACAATTCCGATGTCTTTAATATGTAGTTTATACTTGAATGTAAATTATTTGAATGATATAAAAGACATCTTTTCATCTGTCATGTATTCCTTCTAGCCTTATCTACTCAGCAAGTCTCTTCAGCGAATAGAGGAGATTGTTGAGTTTTGAATTCGCTGATAAGACTTGCTCGTTGATGTGTTCGTCAGCGAGTCCAGTGACTCTCTTCAGCGGGTTGTATGCTGCCCAAATGTTTGTCATGGCGGGAAAAATTCAAACCAGATGAAAACAAGAGTCACATGGTGGTTCTTCCAACTGTAATTTGCCTTGTATGGCAAAGGTACAGTGGGGACCAAAGCAAGGGTTTTCTCTTTCATACCCGATTTGGTAAAGAAGACAAAGGCTCATGCATGAAAATACTTCGAGCCAATGAAACGTCGACAACCACCATTGAGTCACTATCATTGTAAGGTTGTGTTGCCCTAATTCTCCTCTATAAAAGGCAACACAACGCAACATAAAATGTGTGTTAGTTACCTAGAAAAAGTGTGTGTCACTTTGTAATTGTTCAACTTTGTAGTGTGTCTAGACTTAGCAATTACTTTGTTCATTTGTATTCTTGTAAGTCAAGTTTGTAATATCAACCATGTATTCCTTGTTTAATCAATGATACATATGATTATGCTTGCATAGATTTGTTACATTTGAACTTTGATGGTCCAAAAATGCACAACTTATGTTATATTTAAATTAGACAAGAAAGTAAATAGAAGAATAATAACAAGAACAATGACAAGTTCAATTGTAATAAATCAATGCAAGTATAATCATATGTATCATTGATTAAACGATGAATACATGGTCGATTTTACAAGAATACAAATGAACAAGGTAATTGCTAAGTCTAGACACACTATAAACTTGAACAATTACAAGTGACACACACTTTCAAGGTGACTAACACACTTGATACAATGCGGCTATGTTGTTTTATATAAAGGAAGTATTAGGGCAACACAACCTTCCTTTGATGGTGATAGATGGTGGTTGTCGATGTTCCATTGGCTCCTTGTACTTCCAAGCAAGAGCCCTTGTCTTCTTTACCAAAATGGGTATGAGAGAGAAGACCCAAGTTTTGGTCCCAACATGTACCTTTACCATGTAAGGTATGTTACAGTTGGAAGAACCACCATGTAACTCTTGTCTTCATATGGTTTGAATACTTCCCGCTATGACAAACATTTAGGGCAGCATACACCCCGCTGAAGAGAGTCACTGGACTCGCTGAAGACTTGCTGACGATACATGTCAGGGAGCAAGTCTGGTCAGCGAATCCAAGACTCAACAATCTCCCCCTATTCGTTGAAGAGATTTGCTGAGTAAGTAAGAAGAATGTAGTATGAAGGAAAGATTTCTTTTATATCATTAAAGAAGATTACAAGCTGAATCATAAAGCTTTTACAAATTTAGACATCTAAAGATTAGTAGCTTCAATTTCCCAAGCGTCTTCCTGCTTGGCAATTCTCAGCACTAGATCTTCTCTTCTGGCAGGCTTCATCAGTTCTTCATCAATCTTGCTGATAACTGATCTAGCACTAATCATCTTAGCAAATCTTCTTCTGATGTTGATCAAAAAACCAGTGGATGCTTGTTCAATTTCTTCCATCCTAAAGAAGAGTTGATCGTTTCTGAAATTTTGGAAGAATATGCCAACAGGGTTTTCAAGTACTTTCCTTCTTCAAAAGAGCACCTGGGAGGAAGCCTCAGATTTAATCCAGCATCACTTGAGATAGGAGGAAGGTCAGTAGGCAAGGGTTGCATGGTTTGCTTTCTTTTCTGAGTACGCTTGCCTGCTGAAGAAACAGCTGCTGGAGAGCCAAAGACTGCCCTTAGCATGGGTAGGTCTGCCTTGAATTTAGTTTTGAACTTCAGTGCCTTTTCAAAATAGCTTTTCAGCATCCCCTGGAGTTGTTCATAGTTGGCAGCCTTTTTATCTTTGATTATCATATAAATTTCATACCATTCCGAAGCCCCCAAGTTGGTCAGCTTTACATCTTCAATTTTGGTTGGAGCACTATGTCCTTCCCATAGGAAATTCAGATTGGTTTTTGTCCCCATGGCAGCTTTATGAGCTTCAATGGCTGTTATTCTTTCAGGCTTCTTCCTATCTTCCATGATCTTCAACCACTTGGCCTTCTCAACTTCAAATTTCTCTCTCTTTTCCTTCAGTAGCTGCTCTACATCAGCCTTCTTTTGCCTGTAGAGAGCTTCAGGCCCACCAGTGGTTAGCAACATTCTTTGTTCTCCATCCATCTCATCTTTCTTTAAGAGGGCTAGTTGTTAGATATATTCTAAAATTTTCTTTTCATTTTCTTTATTTGCTTTCAGCCTATCCAGCTCCTCTAGGGCCTCTTCTTAAGTTCTTCCCTCAGCAGTAAGAGATAGGATATCAATAACTTGGAATTGATTACCTGCTGGAGATGTGATGGATACATTTTGAGCAGCCAGAGACGAGGAAGGTCTTTTGAAAAAGCCAGCATCGGTCAGCTGCTTTCTTTGTGCTGGAGTTATTTTAGAGACTTCAACATTTCCAAGGAAGCGAGGATGGAAAAGATTAAGTACTTCCCTGGATCTGTCCCTAGCCATTTCTTGTGCAAACCCAACTTCCCAAGCTGCTCTTACTGCACGAGGACTCATTTCCTCTTCTTCATTACGGGGAGCTTCAACAACTATTAATTGTTGTTCCCCCTCAGCGTTTGCACTTTCAACTGTCTCCCCCTCAACACCAGCCGGGGGAGCATCAGTTATCTCCCCTTCAGCACCAGCAGTGGGAGCTTCATTATTATTTTCTACAGCCACCATTGCTAAATCTTCATTTGTAGTTTCGGTGACTGAAGCAGTATCATCTTTTTCATCAAGAACCAGGTCAGCAGAGGTCTTATAGATATCATCTACAACTTTGTTTACTGCCTCAGTGACAAGGTTCATTATTTCAGCATCTACTTTCTCCCCCTTGGAGGTTGTGTCATTAATAACAACCTCCACCGTTGCTGCTGGGGCTGCCTCCTGCTGAAGAAGTTGGGACAACATCTTCTTTATGTCACCAACTTCTTGTTCCAAGTGCATTTGGCGCTTACAATCTTCCTCAGTGAAAGAGACTTGAGGAGGAAGACTGGCCACTGTGGTCTCCAAGGCAGTGATTGCTTTGGTGTTGCTCTCAACCTGTGAGATGAGAGGGGAAACCGGGTCAGCAACTTTCTTGACTTTAGCAGTAGCAGAGTTGCTGCTGTTGGCTGCTCTCTTTGCTGAATAGCGAACATTGTTTCCAATTTTGCACAGTGATCGAGTGAAACCTCTGATGGCATGCTGATCTCTTTTGATGATTTTAGTGTAAGTGCGCAGCTTATCTTGATCAGCAGCTATCGAAAGTGAATTTGCCTAAAGTGTCTCGATGCTGGCAGTGTTGTCATTTTGCTTTTTGTAGGTCATTTTGCTTTTTGTACCAGCTTTCTAATATCTTCACCAATCTGTCATTTTCATTTTCTTTGATTTGAACAGCAAGTGTGGCAGCTTTAGTGAGATCATTCAGTTGGTGCTCCACCCTGGCTAGCCTATCAGAAGAGTTAGTGGAGTAAGAGATACCCAACTCTTTGGCAGTTTGAGAGTCGATAGGCTTGGCAGCAGATGAGCACCCAGGAAGACTTTGGAAAGAAGAGAGCATACCAAGGGAGAGCATGGTGTTCACTGGTTGCAAGGGTGGAGTCTGAGGTTTGACATAGTGAGTCAGCACCTCAGTTTCTTTGATATTTGCTGCTGCAACATCATCAGCAGCAACTCCTTCAATACTTTCATTGATGGCTGCTGCATTTACATCAGCAGCAGCCTCTTCTCCAGCATCAACCTCCATGTCACTTGCTTCAAGTTCATCAGCCTGGTTGAAGGAATCCAGCTGGAATTCATCAACCATGAAATCTCCCAACTCCAGATCACTCTCCTCATCAACATCAATATCTGCAGTTAACTTTTCTTGTGCAACAACCTCAGCACCTTCCACCACACTTCCTTCACCACAAACAACATCCTCAACATTCTCAAAATTAACACCCATCCTTTCGTCTACAGAGAAATTTAAAGGGGTAGGGGAACCGGGTGCCTCAGCTTCAGTGTGTTGTGTCACCAAAGCATCATCGGTAGTAGATTTTGTTGTCTCTAGCAACACCTGTGATATGGCTACTGACAACGACTCAGAGGGTTGAGAAGAAGAGGGAATTAATAGTTCGGTTGACTCAACTCTAGTGGGCTAGGGTGGCCCTTGAACTTCACCAACCTCTCCTACAGAAGATTGAGGTGGTTGTTTGCGGTTACCCTTTTTCTCGTCAGCAGCCTTTTTTGAGACTGCTGATGGGCTGGCTGGGTCTCTATTGTCCTTGGGCAGTGAGGACTTCCTAACCGTAGTAGTTTGGCCCTTTGGTACTCGCTGCTGCTGTTTTAGGACAACAGCAGGAGGTGAAGTGGAAGAAGTTGATAGAGTTATCTTGGTTTTCTTGGGAGCTTTGGAGGTTGCTGGGGGGATTATCAGCATACCAGCTCCAGCAGGGTTAGGTTTGTAAATATCAGGATATACAGAGTATAGTACCTGCTTCATCGCTGGAGTGAGCACAACATACTTTGAATCAAACTGCTCTGGGTCGCAAGCAATCATCTTATAAACAGAGCTTGCAACCCTTGGGGAGAGGGTGAATTGAGTGCCTTCAGGGAGATACTTCTCTTTCAGCTCCCTTCTGAAGATTAATGAGAGAAAACCTGCAAAGGGCACTGAGCTTGATCTGTTCTTTATTGTGACCTTCCCCTTCAGGTCTTCAAAAATTATGTTGGCAAAGTCAATATTGCGACCATTTGCCAGCGCATATATTATTTGCATTTGGGCAGTAGTGGCTTGATCAAAAGAGCCACTATTGCCACCAAGAAACTGGATTACATGAGTGAACAGCAGCCTCCATACTCCTGGTAGATACTTCTTCTGAGGGTTGTTGTGCACCGGTGGTGCTGGTTCCATATTGGTCCCATACCCAATGGTTAGCAACCATTCCTTCCATACTCCAATGGGGACCAATTCCTCATATGGATGCTCTTCTGATTGTTTGGGAAGACGAAGAGCATCTCTCAGTGAGTCTACTGAGATGGAGATAGTGTGTTCTCCTTTCATTACAGTGCCAGTGATGGTGCTACTGGCAACCTTATAATCACATGTCCACCAAAACTCCCTTAGGAGGTGGACACACATTTCCTTGGGATCACTATAGATAGCTTTTCTGACTGGGCATCCCATTATGAAATCAAGCATGGAAAAATACCCTTTGGTTTTAGATGGGATCTCTTTAGATCCCAGATAGTTATTGGCCTTGATGACCAGTTTCGAAGCTTGAAAAGATACTTGATTAGAAGGATTAATGCCTTTATTATCATATACCTTGGAGTTAAGATATGAAAGATTTTGTTGTTCAGGAACATTTTTAGATGAAGAAGTCATTTTGGAAGAGAAAAGATTAGAATATGATATGAATAAAAGTTTGAGATGAATATTTTGAGAAAGTAAAGAAGATTTGAGAGAGTTTGAGAGATTTGAAAGTTTGAGAGAGAAAGAAATGAACATAAAAGAAGGAGAAGAGGAAGAGATTTGCATATATATGGCATGGATATGGGTCCCATAACTGCAAAAAGTGAGTCGTCACATGTACTCTCTTTCATACGTGGCAAAAAAAATTTATATTAAATTATAGGACACTGTATATATGTACTTATGTGGGTAGTATGATGTGACTATATGAACCACGATTTCAACTGTACTCGAGTTCATATGGCGCGTACAGTGTACAAGTTGCCCATTTGGGAGAAAATCGAGGTAACCGTTTGAGATATATATAATAAAATATTAAAAAAATACGTAGTGGAATACACTCAGATAAATTGAGGTATCCACTGAAGAGTCACTATTTTATTAAAAAGAATGGTTACCAAGTTTTTAATCAGCACCACAAAGAAGGAAAGAGTGGTTGCTGACGAGCATTAAACAATTTTTGGCAAATTGTCAGCCATCAACGGATTTTATATGTCTTTACCAGCAGCCGTTTGCTGCTGGACTAGATAGGGACTTTCAGCATCTTATTACTTTTATTATGCTTTTTCCCAAAGCATCTGGGATCAACGGATTTTAGATGTCTTTACCAGCAGTCGTTTGCTGCTGGACTAGATAGGAACTTTCAGCACCCTATTACTTTTACTATGCTTTTTCCCAAAGCATCAGGGATTAACGGATTTTAGATGTCTTTACCAGCAGCCGTTTGCTGCTAGACTAGATAGGGACTTTTAGCACCCTATTATTTTTATTATGCTTTTTCCCAAAGCATCAGGGATCAACGGATTTTAGATGTCTTTATGTGACAACCGTCAACTGAGCATGTTTTCCGAAGTACTTTTCCGGTAAGTTATAGTTCGTTTCGTTTATGTACGTCACTAGACTTTAAGACTTTAGTAATGAAATAGGTGGATTTATGACTTATTCATACTCTTTCAGCATTTAGACTCTAGAAAGATTGTACGTGGACTCGAGAACAGGAGGGATACTAGTTGTCATGTGGAAATACCAAATAAAATGAAATACTTAAAATTAAATCAATTAAAGATTTAATAAACAAATATAGACATGTTTATCTCCGTTAGAAAGCTATTGAAAAATTACTTTCAAATATGTCGACGAAATAATTTAACGAGCATCGGGTTTTGTAAAATGGTCGAGTCAAACAATTTTGTGTGAGGGTCAAAGGAGGTCAATCGGTCAAAGGTGGGACAAGGGAAGAACAAAACCCTCCTAACCCTAACCTAACCCTCATTTCTCACACACACAACACCTCATCCCCTCTCTTTTTCTCTCTTCCTCTTGGCCGCCCCTCTCTCTCTGTTTCGGCCAGCCGCCACCATCCACCTCCGGCCGCCGCTCATCCACCACAAACCGCCACCAACAACCATCAATCTTCTCCGTCTTCTTCATTTTCTTATAGTTTTTGGTAAGATTTGTTTAGATCAAAAGTGTTAATGGTTGTTTATCATCAAAAATATGGTTCTTCTTCATTTATATATATAAATCGGCTATGGCTCTGATACCACTTGAAAGTCCCTTTTGCCACCGGATCTAACGAGATTAAGTATCTAATGTATAAGTGCGGAAAATCTTATACACTAGCAATCAACACAATATATGAACACGAACACGAATATGAATAAACTGGAACCGTATATTACTTCAGTAAATGCAATTACAAGTAAATACCAAGTTCCTAAACACGAGAATATGAAAGAAACAAAAGCTAGAAGATTAACCCTAAACATAAGGTTTAATCTTTATTTATACTAAAACTTAATGGACTTGACGGACCTCGAATTTCATGGACCGAGCCCAACTCGAGCTTGACTAGGTCAAGCTCGACCAAGTCAACTTGTTGACCAATTTGAGCTTGACCAGGTCGAGCTTGACCAAGTCAACGTGTTGACCAATTTGAGGTTGACTTGATTATACGCGAAAACTTAACGTTTATTACAATTACATATTCAATAGACTCAAGATAAACTTCTATAATGATGTTGTCACCCGGAAATGCACCAACAAGCCTCCCCCCCAACAGTTGACATCCACCACTGGTACTCTTCCTATCTAATATGCATCCAGCATAGTCAGAGTCAGAGTATGCAACTAGGTCAAAATTTGAATCTTTGGGATACCAAAGACCCAATGAGGAAGTCCCTTTAAGATATTTGAAGATACGCTTGACAGCGAGAAGGTGAGACTCCCTTGGAGATGCTTGATATCTTGCACAAAGACAAGTAGCAAACATAATGTTTGGGCGACTCGCTGTGAGATACATCAGTGAGCCAATCATCCCACGATAGAAAGTGGGGTTCACATTCTTACCATCAAGGTCAGCATGGAAATTGTTTGGATGAGACATAGGAGTAGGCTTAGTAGTGATATTCGACATATCAAATTTAGCCAGCATATCTCGTATGTATTTTTCTTGGTTTATAAAAAGGCCATCAGGAAGTTGGCGAATTTGTAGACCAAGGAAGAAGGTCAGCTCACCCATCATACTCTTTTCAAAGTGAGAATACATTAGTGAGCTAAACTTATTACAAAGTTTCTTGCTGGAGGATCCAAATATGATGTCATCGACATATATTTGTACATATAGGACATGAGCACCCTTTCTATAAATAAAGAGGGTACTGTCTATAGATCTTTGCTGAAACTCATGAGAAAAAAGAAATTCAGAAAGAGTGTCGTACCAAGCTTTGGGAGCTTGTTTAAGACCATATAATGCCTTATAAAGACGATAAACATGGTTTGGCTTGGTTAGATCTTCAAAACCAGGTGGCTGCTCCACATAAACATCTTCTTCGAGTTTTCCATTTAAGAAAGCACTCTTAACATCCATTTGATATACAGTGAAATTTCGATAAGCAGCATGTGCCAAGAACAAGCGTATTGCTTCAAGTTTGGCCAATGGAGCAAAGGTTTCATCATAGTCGACCCCTTCTTCTTGAAGGTAACCTTGAGCAACTAACCTAGCCTTGTTACGTATAACAACACCATCTTCGTCCATTTTATTTCTATAAACCCATTTTGTTCCAATGGGTTCTTTGCCATGAGGATGAGGAACTAAGAATGTTAGTTCTTCTTGCATGGCAGCAACCCATGATGGGTCAACCATAGCCTCTCCAATATTCTTAGGAGTGATCATTGACAAGAAATTTACATATAGACATGTACTTCTAGTCGCTGATCGTGTCACAATGCCCTGCTGAGGATCACCAATTACTTGGTGAGCAGGATGACTTGAAGTCCATTTAAATGTTAGGACACTTGATGAACCGAGAAGAGTGGCAGCGAAAGATATTGGTATGGGATCTGCAGAAGTATAAGAGGAGAGATCAATGGTTATTGAAGGTTCAACTTGAGTTTGATCAGTGGAGCCATTTAACTGATTTGAGTTATCATCAATGATGGGGTTATCAGCAGACTCCATATCTTCAGTATTAGCTGAAGCATCATGAAACTCTTCATCAGCAGAGTCATTAACTAGCACATCACAAACCAGTGATCTAGGTTTGGCTGATGCAGCATGGATTGATCTTCAAATAGGCTCTACTGGCTCAATCGTATAAATATGAGCAACAACTTGCTCCAGTTCAGGTTTTGCTGAACTGTCCTCATTGAGTTTCTGATTAACAGGAGGCAGTGAGCAAGAAGCATCAACAAATGAGTCAGCATCCTCCATAGGAGGATTAGTGAACTCATTGAAGATCTCTTCAGTAGAAGATGGCTGGATATCCTTAAGAGCATAAGAGCTTCCATCAAAAGTGACATGAATGGATTCATCCATTTTTTTGAAGACGAGTATTAAATACTCTAAAAGCTTTGCTGATGGCAGAATATCCAACAAAGTAACCATCATCAGCTTTAGGATCAAATTTGCCAAGATGATCCTTGTTATTTAGAATAAAGACAGGACAACCAAATACATGGAAGTATTTGATTTGAGGTTTCTTCCCTCTCAACACTTCATATGCTGTCTTGTCATGTCTTTTGACAATGAGACAGCAGTTTTGAGTCTGGCAAGCAGTGTTGACTGCTTCTGCCCAAAACTGACTGGGAAGAGAGGACTCACTTAGCATTGTACGTGCTGCCTCAATGAGAGTTCTATTTCCCCTTTCAGCAACACCATTTTGCTCAGGAGTTCTAGTAGAAGAGAAGTTTTGTGAGATCCCTTGATCAACACAAAAAGATTCAAGAGTGTGGTGTTAGAAATCCAAAAATAGTGATAAATTGTAATTAAGATTGTGGACTTACTTGTTGTTAAATCATAGATATATGATAACTAAGGATGAGGAGCTAAATATAAAGTTTAGCATGTGTAAGGACTTATAGTATAAATACTCCTCATTCCTTAGGCATCATATATATACATGTACATATAACTATTTCAATAACAACCCTCATAATTTTCCACACACCTCAGTCCGTCTAAAAACACACACACATACTCTCTTTCAATACACACACTAAACACACCAAGAACACACACTTACATCCGCCATTGTTGAGATCGAATCTAGAGTAGAAATCGTGTTATTACATGTGGTATCAGAGCAAAACATCACTTTGATATCGATCCATAACTGATATTGTTTTCAATTTCATCAAAAATCAAATTCAAAAACCGTTTTTCATATCGTCCCCTGTTTCATCATTTTTCATTATTTAAATCACATAAAATCACCAATTTTTGTTTAAATTTAGATTCCTTATAGCTTAAAACATAATCCTGTTAAGTTTCCAGTTCCAATTCGATCTAACTCTCGAGATTGAATTTGTGGATTTTGGCGCTCAAATTTTGGATTTTGATTCTGTTGTGTTTTTAACTGAATTTTGTTTAAGGATTTGTTGTGGACGTGACAACAAACGTTTTGCAAGTAATTTCACGTTCTAACTCCAAGTAATTTGAAAGATATTGAAGTTTTAAAAGTCATCAATAGAGTTTTTGAAAACTGATGTGTTGAAGAAGATGATCTCAGGACAATTCTCACTAGGACGATCTTCTACAGATCGTCTCAATGCTTGAATTTTCATTCGTTCATACTCTGTGTGTTGTGGCTTGTAGGACGATCTTCACAAGATCGTTCTAGCAAGTGGTTGTGGTGTGAAGCATTGATTGTGGCTAACTAATCCGTAAGGATCGGTTTTGGTCAATTCAAAGTGGTTTACTTTGAAAATTAAGGTAGAAAACTAATACGGTCTTGCCAAGATCGTCTCAGTTACCTGACTCTAGGACGATCTTGCCCAAGATCGTATCAGTGTCTGTTAAAAGTTGGTGTGTTTTGGTTGTTTAATTGAAATTGTTGTGATTGGGAATCACACACTTCCTGGGTAACTGATCATTCGTGATTGGTTTTGCTCAAATTCATTCCTTCCAAAGTCATACTGAAACTCTGTCAAATTTTTCAAAACTTACTTAGAAAATTTCTCAGTAACCCAAGACGATATTTATCTCAAGACTGTCTCATTTTCCTTTCAAAATTCTAAGACGATCTTAAACAAGATCGTTTCATTTCCATGTCTTTCATTTCTCAATTTTTATTTTCAATTCCTCTAATTCAATTTCAATTCTCATTTTAGAAAATCCAAAAACATATCTCAATTTCAATTTCATTTCATACTTAGAACAATTTCACTGAATTTCTTCCAAGACGATCTTCCATTCAATCGTCTTGCCTTTGTTCTCAAATCTAGAACGATCTTACAGAAACGATCTTCACCTAGAACGATCTTCATCAAGATCGTTTCACTTCCTGATTTTTTTTTTCAAACTCTCATTTCAAGTTTCAAAACAAATCTCTTTCAAATGGCTTCTCGTGAAGCATTGGCATTGGGTTCCGATACAAGACCTCCAGTTCTCTACCGTGGTTCTTATGGACTATGGAAGAAAAGATTCATGGACTATGTGGAATGTCAACCGAATGGTCACCTACTTAAAGATTCCATTCTTAATGGACTTGCAGTTCATCGCCATCCCACTACCGGTGCAATGCTCACTCTTGATAATCTTTTGAATGCTGAACAAAAAGATCGAACAGCTGCAGATAACAGAGCTAGATCATGCTTATATAAAGCACTAACAGATGAAATCTATGGTTCTGTTGGTTCTTATGATACAGCCAAGGAGATATGGGATGAGGTGGCAAGACAAATGGAAGGATCTGACCTGACTTCAACAATAAGATTGACAAATGTGTTAACTGAGTTTGACAACTTTAGCAAATTGCCAAATGAATCTCTAGAGGTTGTCTATTGTAGATTCTGCAATGTCATAAATGAACTTAGGAAGAACAATGTCAGGAAATCAGAGATTGAGTTAAACATCAAATTCATCAAAGCTCTTGGTCCTGAATGGGAAGATTATGGAACACAGATTAAGCAACATCAAAATCTGGCCAAGTTCACCATCCATAATCTTCATGAATCCTTCAAACTCAATGAACATCAAGTTCTAAACAAAGCTTCATCAAACAAAATGCCAGAAGTTGTATCTTCTGATCCTTTGGCATTGATTGTTGAAAAGAAGGTTTCTGAAGCTCTTAAAAGGTAAATGGTAGTTGTTTCTTCATCTGATGAGGAGGGAGATGATATAATGGCTACAAGAGATGGTGTCTCAGATGAACTATATCAAGCTCTTGCCGCGGTAACTAAGCATTTCAAGAAAAAGTTCTACAAAGCGAGGCCTACAAATAACAATCTCCGCACTTCTTCAACAAGTGCATTTCCCAAGAAGGAACACTATCATTCCAAGAATTATGAACAAGGTGAATCAATTGGATCAAAACATGTTGCAAAGAAAGAAGGCTATGAGAAACAAGTTGTTGAGAAAGGTAAAGCATCTGACAAAAAGTGCTACAATTGTGGTATTCCTTGTCATTTTGCTATTGATTGCAAACAACCTCATAAGCGGAACTATGAGTACTACAAGCAGAAGATGCTACTAGCCAAGCAAGTGGAAGATGGTCATGCATTGCTTGCTGAAGATGACAAATGGATATTGCTCTCAGATGATGAAGATGAAGATCTTTCTGCTAATGTTTGCTTTATGGCGAGGTTGGCCAAGAACAAAGCTTTTGAGGCTGAAAGCACTGATGATGAGTACCCTGATGATGAGGTAAATCTTAACTCTACTCTTTCATTAGTTAGAGATAAAGAGTCACTTATTTTAGCTCTATCTAACTTGACAACTCATATTAAGACTTTAGCCAACAAAAACAAAAATTTGCAAAATAGTACTTCATTATCTAAAAGTGAATTTTCAAAACTTCTTGAAGAATATTCAAAATTACTTTTTGATCATGATACTATTAAACAAGACTTTCAATCATATAAAGAAATAATGTTGGTTAAAGAATGTGAGTTGAATACCTCTCTTGATTCTAAGTTATTAGAAAAATGTCTTAATCTTGAAAAGACCATTCAAGATTTTGAAAAAGCCAACCAAGATCTTGAAATTCAAAAGACCAATGAATGGCTTCGGGCAAATGCTAGACAAATGGATGTTGATATTCTCAATAAGAAGCTTCAAGAAGCTAAACCAAACAACGTTGAACTCGAAAGGAAGATTTCTGACTTAAATCATACTTGTTTTCTAAAAAGCGTTGAGATTGGAAATCTTGAAAAACAAGTTGAGGAATTTAAAAAGAATATACTTTTCTATCAAGAGAAGTTATATAAAGTTGAACAAAACCCTCTCTTGGATTTCACTGCCTATTTTAACAAGTCAAAAATTGCAAAAGATAATCTTCTTCTCGGGTTGGGATTTGAGAATATCACACCATTGCAAAAAGCCAAGGATGAAATAAAACCTTTGTATGATGAAAAATTCCTTCGACTTGGTATGGTAGAACAATTTATTCGTCCATTGGATAACGAATTTGAGACCAATGAAGTTGAGAAACCTAAAGATGATTTTTTTTCGTTAATTACGATGCTCTAAATGCTTCTTGCAAAACAAAAGAGTCTTCAATTTTTAAATTGGAAGAAATTGCATCGAATTTTCAAAACCAAGAATCTGTTAGTCCTTCACCTAAACCTACTAAAATGTATATTTCATCCACAATTTTGGAAAAACAAATAGAAGGTTTGCAACAAAAGGTGGAATCTCAACAAAATGTTATTAATCACTTAAAGTCTCAAAGTCCGAATTCAAAGGATAAATTGATTGTTGTAGATACCAAGAAAGTTTGTGTGAATGTTTCTACTCAAACTAAGCTAAGTGCGTCAGTAGACCATTCTACCCAGACTACTTGTGTTTCATCTACAAATTCCTCCACTTAGACCTTGACTGATTCTCTTGAATGTTCATGTCAAAATGCTGCTACTGTTATAGCTGATGATTATGTGCAATCTGATTTATCTAATGACGAACTTGCGCATAGTTTAGTTTTGATATGGTACTTCTATAGGTTTTTCACTTGTGATACTCTTGATGAGTTAATTGTTCACCCTAAGTTTAGCGCTAGTATAAGTGTTGATACTTCTACTCAAATTTCTTGTGAGACCAAAGATGTGTCAGTTCAAGTCGACCAAATACCTGAGACTACCCATAATGTGAAGCTGGAACCTAAGATTTCTAATTTTTCAAAACTTTCTCCAGTAAAACTTTTCACAAAAGATGATTTTGATAAATTCATGAAGGGAGAATATGTTTTTGATTCTGAAACTGAGAAAAAGATTGAATCTACCAAAATCAAGGTTGAAACAAAAGAAGCATGTCAAAACCAAACAAGTTGAGACCATTCCTAAAATCAAGTACAACAAAGTGAAACTTCTAAAAATCAATCCAAATGTTTCTTCGTCTAACTCTCAATCTAGTTCATTACCTAAAGTGTCTAAGTCTAGCTCAGTTTTGCTGAATAGGGATACTTCTAATGGTGCAACTAGGTATAGGGATAGATATGGCTGGTTTTTTCATGATAAACCTAAGAAACAAGAAGTTTCCGCACCTCCAAAAGAGTCTAAAAAGATAAAAGTGCTTCAAAACCCTCGTTCTAATCTTTTGAGTGTCAATTCAACAGGTGGAAAGAGCATAAATAGTGATACTAAATGGGTAGCTAAGTTGTTAGTACCTAAGTTCACTAATGTTGAGAAAAAAAAGAAAAGACAAAGGAGAAAAGCTGGTAGTAAGAAGAAGCATGTTTCTGTTGAGTCAAACAATTTATCTTTTAAGTCCTCAGTGAAAAACAATGTTAATGGTGCCAAGGTTAGGCCTTGTGATGTTGTAAACATTGTTAATTCTTGTTCTCGTGTGTATGGTTTGAATGCTGGTAGACATGTTACTTTTAATTCATGTGTGAATGTTCGTACTTTTTATTCAAATGTGCTTATTGATGATGTGCTTGTTAATGCTTATGTTGATTATAAAGCATGTTTGAATGCAATTCCTAAGTTATATACCCTGCCTATGTTAACTAACCACAAAGGACCCGTCTTCAAGTGGGTACCTAAAGTCGGTTAAATTTCTTTGATTGCAGGAAATAACTATCTGTGTTTGGATACTCAATTCCGGGTGTTCAAAACACATGACTAGCAATAAAGAATTGCTTAAGAACTTTATCGAACGATTCATGGGAACTGTTCGATTTGGGAACAACAATTTTGCTCCTATCTTAGGTTTTGGAGACATTGAACGCAATGGAATTGTCATCAAGAAAGTTCATTATGTTGAAGGATTAAGTCATAACTTGTTCAGTGTTGGACAATTTTGTGACAACAATCTTCAAGTTTTTTTTCGACAATCTCTTTGCAAAATCCAAACTCTAGATGGAGTTGACCAGCTGTGTGGCGACCGCGATGATAACCTTTTTATCGTCAATCTTGATGATAACCAACCAACCGACAATATTTGTCTCATTTCGAAAGCTACACCAAATTGGTTGTGATATAGAAGGCTTTCTCACCTAAATTTTCCAACCATCAGTACTTTGGTCAACAAGGATCTTGTTGAAGGCTTGCCGGACTATAAGTATGAGAGTGAGCATGTTTGTCATTCTTGTGCTGTTGGCAAGATTAAACGAGCTTCTCATAAACCAAAGAAATCTCCAAATTCATTAGCACCTCTTCATTTGCTTCACATGGATCTTTATGGGCCGATGAAAGTACAAAGTCGAAATGGGAAGAAATACATCTTGGTTATTGTTGATGATTATTCAAGATATACTTGGGTCAAGTTTCTTGCCTCCGAAGATGAAACAACTCAGATTTTGATCGATTTCATCACTTCTACTCAAGTAAATCTTCAACTTCCAGTCCGTTACATCCGTTCGGATAACGAACTGAGTTCAAGAATGCCGTATTTGATGAGTTTTGTAAATCCAAGGGCATTACTCACCAATTCTCTACAGTTCGTATCCCACAAAAAAACGGTGTCGTTGAAAGGAGAAATCGAACGCTAGTGGAAGCTGCAAGAACAATGCTTGCTTATTCCAAGTTGCCTTCCAATATGTGGGCTGAAGCTGTTGACACTGCTTGTCACACTCAGAATCGGTCCATTGTCAATCAGCGTTTCGAGAAGACACCTTATGAGGTTGTTAACAAACGCAAACCCAACATTAATTATTTTCATATCTTTGGGTGTGTTTGTTATACTTTGAATGATCGGGAGAATCTTGGAAAGTTCGAGAAGAAAGGTGATGAAGGTTACTTTGTTGGTTATTCCAAGACATCGATTGCCTACCAAATCTACAATCGCGGAACAAATACAATTCAAGAAACAATGAATGTTTGGTTTGATGAGATGTCGGGCATGATCTTTGAACAAGAAAGTTTGATACCAACAAGTAATGATCCAAGTGCTTCAAGTACTTCATCAAGGACTTCTACTTTAGCATCTAAATTCAAGAAGTTTCCAACTCCAACAAGTGATGAATTAGATATTCTTTTTGAAGAATTCTACAATTCTAAACCGATTCATGATGAAGAACCTCAAATCATCGTTGAATTATCATCAAGTTCTTCTGAGCAAGGTGCTACATCTTCTAGTAGTAGTTCTTCATCCTCTTCTAATGATTCTTCTTCACCACCCTCTCCTAATATTTCTTCTCAAGTGAATGTTCAAGAACAACCTACCCAGTTTACTCAAACTACCAATCCGATAAACACTCCAAATGTATATGTGCCACTTGACTTTGATCATCCATCCTATGAGGAAGCTATTCTACCAAGCTATGATTCCATCTCTCAACAAAACTCAGGTTTCAATGATCATGATGTAGATGTTCAACAACAAGATCCTCTTCCTCATGATCGCAAATGGTCACGTATACTGAAAAATCATCCTACTGATCAAATTATTGGAGATCCACAAGCCGAAGTATCTACTCGTACTTCAGTAAACGAGTATTTTGTTGCACTTTCTCTCAGCAACATCGAACCCAAAACTGTCTCTGAAGCTCTTCGTGATCCAGAGTGGGTTAAAGCTATGCAAGAAGAACTCGCTCAATTTGAAAGACTGAAAGTATGGAGATTAGTTCCAAATCCAAGAAAAGATGAACCTATTGGAACAAAGTGGATTTTCAAGAACAAGAAGGATGAGAATGGAGTAGTAGGAAGGAACAAAGCTCGACTAGTTGCAAAGGGTTATTGCCAACAACCTGGTGTTGACTTCGACGAAACTTTTGCTCCAGTTGCAAGAATGGAAGCCATTCGGATTTTCTTAGCTTATGCCGCATTCCGAAACTTCACTGTGTTTCAATGGATGTGAAGACAGCTTTCTTGAATGGTGAACTCAAAGAAGAAGTTTATGTTGAACAACCAGAAGGTTTTGTTGATTCTAAAAGTCCAAACCATGTCTATAGGTTAGACAAGGCACTCTACGGTCTCAAGCAAGCACCCCGTGCATGGTATGATTCCTTAACTACTTTCTTGATTAGAGGTGGCTTTACCAAAGGCACAATAGACCCTACCCTGTTCATTCGTAAACAAGGTAAACATGTTCTTCTTGTCCAAATATATGTTGATGACATTATCTTTGGGTCAACCCGTCAAACATTTTGCCGAAACTTTTCATCTCTAATGGTTAATCATTTTGAAATGAGCATGATTAGGGAAATGAACTACTTTTTGGGTCTTCAAATCAAACAATTACCAAATGGTATTTTTATATCACAAGGTAAATACATTAATGTTATGTTGAAAAAGTTCGATATGACTACATGTTCTTCAATTTCTACCCCAATGGCTGCTCGAACAAATACTAATGCTGATAGAAATAGGAAACCATTTGACCAAAAGAGATATAGAAGTATGATTGGTTCATTGTTGTATCTTACAGCATCTCGCCCAGATATAATGTTTGCAACATGTATGTGTGCTAGGTATCAAGCTGCTCCAACTAATTTACATTTTCAAGATGTGAAACAAATATTTCGTTATCTGAAGGGTACACCCAATTAAGGTCGCTGGTATCTAAGGGATACTGGATTCAATCTAACTGCCTGTTCAGTTGTAAGCTTGATCGCAAGAGTACTTCCGGTACTTTACAATTTTTAGGTGATAAAATTGTGAGTTGGTCTTCCAAGAAACAGAATTGTGTGTCACTATCAATAGCTAAAGCTGAATATGTGGCTGCGGCTACTTGTTGTGCTCAAGTGTTATGGATGAAGACGCAACTAACTGATTATGGTCTGAAATATCCCTATCTATTGTGACTCTTAAAGTGCCATTGCTATTGCAGTCAACTCAGTAAACCACTCTCGATCAAAGCATATTGATGTGAGATATCATTTTCTCAAAGATCATATTGAGAAAGGTGACATCGAGCTCTACTTTGTGGGAACCGATTATCAGCTTGCAGATTTGTTCACCAAACCATTGGACGAAAAGAGGTTTAATTTTCTTATCTCCAAGCTTGGCATGTTAAATCTTGAACCTTAACTTATTTTGTTCTTGATACATTCTTGAAAATCAAATACAAAAATATGAAAATTTGGAAAAATAACAAAAAGATTTTCTTTATTTTTTTTCTTTTTAAAGAGGTTTACATATACTATGTATGTAACCCGTGCTTCAAAGATTTATTTATTTCAAAATGGCTTATACATACTCTGTGTATAACCCGTTCTTAAAAGTTTTTATTTATTTCCAAAAGTATTATTTTTCCCGTCAATATATTCTTTCAGTCTCAATTGTTGATATGAGAAGCGAATGATTGAATGCCTTTGTGTACTCCCTAGTTGTCTCATCTTGAACAATTGATTGAGTTAAATGTGCTTAAATATTTTATTTTGCATCCAACTTGTTGATGTAAGATGCAAAGGATCAAACGCCTTTCTGTACTCCCTAGCAGTCTTACTATGAACATTGTTGTTGAAGCAAAACTTTGTGTTTCTTAAAATCTAGTTCACATAGACTTTTAAATTTTTCTGTATATATCACAACAAAAAAATTTTTTGATTTCACAAATACCAATTTTTTCTCTACCTTTCTATGAAAAACATTCGAATATACCTTTGCATAGATTAAGGGGGAGTTTGTGATTTCAAAACTACAAATGTGTTTTAAATCTTTTCATACGCACGTCTGATGATTTTCAAAATGACTTTTCATCAATTGAAGTTCGGTGATTAGTTTGCACATGAGCGATTCGTTCATTCCATGAACTTCATCATCGCCGATAAGTTCTAACCCCGGAGTATTCAATTCTTTTATTAGATAGTAAGGGTATTTTGAGTGATGATGATTTCGTGCAAATAGGTTAGAGGGAGTAAAGTCGAAAAGTGAGAAGTTATGGTGATATGTTGTGAGAAAAGGGTTAAAAGAAATGATACCCTTCCCTAAATTTCTCAAATCGCCGGGTAAAACACATTTCTATCGGATGTCATTTGTTGATATCTTGATAAAGACTTCATAGACCCAGTGAAGCGATGCACATCTTTACCTAACCACTCAAGTGTTTCTTAACAAATACTTGTTTCATTTCTCACGGAAATTTTCACATTTCTATTGACTCTTCATTTGGAAGATGTTGATATTGAAAAAGGGAGACATTCTGCCCCAGTCCCCGACTTCATTTGATCACATTGTGTCTAGAGCTATCGTGCTTGATCATTCATTTAATCATTTTCATTCTCTTAAGACACATTCGAGTCATATCTTTGTGATATTATTGCTTATCTATGTGATATAGCTGGAACATTTGTAGTGATATCTTAACTGATATTCCACGATGATCAAATGGAAATCCTACCAATGCTAACATCTTTTCCAACATTGAACGTAGGTCTCATAATTGCATTTATGTGATTATCGAGTGAACGAGAAGTCTAATAGTGACCTCGGTTATTACCTAAAAGTCTTTAAGGATAATAGATTATGGTTATCGAACGCCTTGGTGACACTGACCATGATTTATATTCTTTGAAGCAATCTTGTGGTTGAAAAGCTGCAAGACTGAACTATGTTAGAAAATTGCTTTGTGCATATTTCAATGATACATAGGAAATCCGAAAAATGTTATACATTTCTATCGGTCATTTCATTAATCCTTTTGATTTTTGAACATGTTAACGGATCATTCTTATCCGGTTTCTTTTCTCATCTCACAAACACAAAAACCACCAACACCATTCTATAACATTTGTATCAACAACTTCAACCTTACTTTTAGTTAACCTTAGGATTCTTTGGGTTGGGCTAATGGTTTGGGTGGATACGTTAATGGTTAATATTTCTCCATGTGTGTCTAGTTTTAGTTTGTCATATTTCTTGTGACATTTTCTCAATCAATGATTGAATAATGACATTGGTTCCCAACTTTGTCATTATGAGGGGGAGACAACGATTATGATTGATTGAGACAAAATTTTGAGCTTGATTTGTGCAAACATGGAGTTAGTAAGAAGGCTGTAGTGAGTGTATGGAGGTTAGGGATGAAGATAAGAGAGAATATTTAGAGTTAACGATGTTTGGGATCAATGGAATGAGACCAATGATGAGAGGATATTATCTCAAGATGGAACAAATGTTCAAAGATGCTCCAAAATGTTTATACTCATGAATTGAGGGGGAGCATTATCACTTCATAAGAGATTTATCCAAAATTCATTCAAATGATTACTCTCCAAAGTGTTCAAGTTAAATGTAACAAAGATCAAAGCTACGAAAAGTTGAAAATTGATTGGAAGATTCAAAACCAAGAAGTAAAGCTTCAAAAGAGTCTTCATCAACAGATTTCATTCAAAAATGTTCCTATGCATACATCAAGGGGGAGAGTACAAGTTTTTGATACTTTATTCCTAGAAACCAATTTTCACTCAAGAATCGAAGATTGAAGAACCAACGCCAAGTTTATACCTTCCGCATTTTTTTCAAAAGACAACTCTGATTCTTGGTTCAACAATTTTCAAAGATTCAAGACACATTTTATTCTCTGTTCAATTAAGAACATTGAGAATTACCTTATGTTTTAACTTCAAGAAGTCCAAGACCAAGATTGATTCAAGCTCTCCAAAGACAATGAGAAAGCTTTGAAGTCTTGTTTCATCATACCAATTGTCTTCACCACCGGGCTCATCTACTTCATTCCTATAAGACAAAGTAACACGTACTTAATTCATTACAATATATCACTAAGGGGGAGAATGTTAGAAATCCAAAAATAGTGATAAATTGTAATTAAGATTGTGGACTTACTTGTTGTTAAATCAAAGATATATGATAACTAAGGATGAGGAGCTAAATATAAAGTTAGCATGTGTAAGGACTTATAGTATAAATACTCCTCATTCCTTAGGCATCATATATATACATGTACATATAACTATTTCAATAACAACCCACTTAATTTTCCACACACCTCAGTCTATCTAAAAACACACACACATACTCTCTCTCAATACACACACTAAACACACCAAGAACACACACACTTACATCCGTCATTGTTGAGATCGAATCTAGAGCAGAAATCGTGTTATTACATGTGGTTTCTAAACTCAGTGCCATGATCACTTCTGAGTTCTTTAACCCTTATGCTGTTGAGATTTTCCATTTTCTTAATGAATTTGATAATTTCATCAGCAGCATCACTCTTAGAATTTAGAAAGATTGTCCAAGTATATCGTGAATATTCATCCACAATTACTAGAGTGTATTTACTACCCTTTAGACTTTGGACATTCACTGGACCAAAAAGGTCCATGTGGAGAAGATGAAAACAATCCTTAACAGAATTGGCTTGTTTTGTTTTAAAGGTAGCTCTGTGGCATTTGCCTTTTTCACAAGCACCACAGAGTCTATCCTTTTCAAAGGAAAGAGGAGGAAGACCACGGACAAGGTTTTTTTTAGCCAGTGAGTTTATGGTTTTAAAGTTCACATGTGACATACGCTTGTTCGATAACCAATTTAACTCGGATGCTGACTTAGCAAAGAAACAAGTTTCACTATCAGTCTTGATAGGAGTGAAGTCCACGAGATATACATCTCGTTTTCTTGGTGCTACCAAGACGACTTCCTTGTTGATATTTACTACAGTGCCTTGATGTTTATCAAGGATTACCTTGTAGTCAGCATCACACAGTTGACTTATGCTAATGAGATTATGTTTTAATCCATTTACATAAGCAACTTTTGAGAATTTTATGAGGCCATTAGAAAGAAGACCATACCCTTCAGTTTGTCCCGTGGAGTTATCTCTAAACACTACAGTAGGACTAGGTGCCTTTGTATAGTTATCCAGCAGGGACTTAGAGCCAGTCATGTGTTTTGAACAACCGCTGTCCAAATACCACACTCCTTTTCCCAGCGAGCCCTGCATGGATATAAAGAAAGGATTTAGGCGAGTTCACTTTGTTCATCCATGGCCATGTCAGCAGGATTAACTAAAGGTACTTCAGAGGAAGTAGTTGGCTCTTCAGAGAGAGCCTCCTCAAGAGTAGTATGATTTCCCACAGAGACAAGACCAAAGGTTTTATCATCTTCATTGATGGGCATTATATTAGTTTCATTGCTACGAAGATATGCATAGCTGCTTACTACCTCAGGAGCACTATACTCAACTAGCATTAAAGGTTGTCCCCAAGCATTTGAAATAACCCTTTGAGAATGGGGAAGTTCAATGCGCTGAGAAGCTATGTATTCAGCGATGTTTACATTAGTCATAGAAGAGGTGTCACTGGGAACAGGTTCAGTAGAAAGGTTCCCACTGATCCTAGTTGTAGAAGAAGATGTTTCAGCAGATATAGAGATCTTTGGTTGAACTACAACCCTGAAGCATCTCTTGAGCTAACGGAGTCACATTCAGAGGCAACATGTCCTCTGCTGCTACAAAGATAGCATTTTTTGTCAGAGGGGTTGCTTTTTTGATTCTGAATGAAAAAGTCCCTCGGTTGAGAAGAAAGGTCATTCACTCGCTGAGTAAGCTCATTAATTTGAGGAGAGGAGGAAGATGAAGCCTTGCTCTTTTGCTTATACTTGGATTTATTCCTTTGTCTAAGTTTAGGAGGGGGCAACTGAGGAACATGACCAAGGATGGACTCACCATGATGATTTTGAGGATTTTGAGGTCCTCTAATCATGGTCCATGCTTGCTTTCCAGCAGGGTAGGAAGAAGAGGGACCCTGCTGAGAATGATTCACTCTGTTTAGAGTGATAGGTCTGGACAGATAATTTGGAGTCACTGACCTCATTTGCCTATGGGGTAAGTACTCTATGTTTGACACAGAGGATTGACCACGCTAAGTAGTTATATGTCCTTTTTGTGGAGTAGTGGGTCTCATTTGCTGATGTGGCAAATGTCCCCGCTGAGGAGTTATAGGCCTTACTTCTGATGTACCAAGTGTCCTTGCTGAGGAGTGGTAGACCTATTTTGTGAGGGCAATCTTCCCCTTTTTGGAGTGTTATGCCTTAGATTGGATTTTATATGCATAGGTTGAGATGCCATATGAGTTTGAACATCAGAAGGAACTAGAATGTTGCTGAACGACATGATTAACTCACTGAGGAGTACCATAGTAATAGGGAGCAGCAATAGTGCTTCTTTTAAAGGGCTCAGCACCTTTTACTGATAGTCGCTAAGGAACAATGGGTACATATCCATTACTTGAAATATCCCCTTTAAAGGTTCTAGGTGGAGAATGTTGATTTCTCCCTTCATGTGGCATCATGCCAACAATGGGAAGATAAGAGAGCATGTCATAAGTACTGGTTGAGGGACTGGTACTTTTAACATTAGAGGAAGAGGGCACACTGGTAGAAGATGTAGCCTTAGAATCCATCTCAGCATGGTAGTCATTTTGTCCCTTGACAAAATACCACTTTTTCATCTCTTCAGGAGAGATGGAAGCTGAAAATGGTGGAGGAATAGAGATTTAAGGCTTTACATCATCTTTAAATGAGTCAGCAAGTGAGGCAGCAGCATCAAAGCTGCCACCAATCACTGCTTGTACTTGAGTAGGGACTTGCTCACTCAAACATTGATGATGAAATTTGGAAGCATTTGACCAAGAGGTCACAATCTTCTTCAGATTAGAAACTTCAGCTTTGAGAGTTTAATTCTCAAGTTGAAGTTTCTGAGTCATTAACTCATGATATTGAAGTTCCACATGAACGTTTTTCAATTTCATAAGTTTTTAAGATTTTTCACTTAACTCTACTCTAGCAGAGTTAAGTTTGGATTGAAGTTCAGCACGTAGACTTTCTACAAACTGAAGATCACACGACAAAGACTCAATAATTTTGGTCTTGTCATGAGCAGAAGAAGAGGAAAGAAGAGAGTGTACCTTTTTAACAGTGATGTTTACCCACTGACTAGAGGAGACTTGATCCTTTGTCAGAGCATCACTATCAGCAAGTGCCATAAGGCACATGGCATCAACATAATCGTCATCATCAGACTCATCTGAGTCAACCCAATCATGTTCTTTAGCAACTAGTCCTTTTGCTGAAATTTTGGCCTCTTTTGTTTCAGCCATCTTTGCCTTCAGCTGATAGTATTTGTTCCTGTATTCATCAGCAGATTTAGAAGGATTAGGTTTAGGAGCAGCTGGAGTGGGAATAGAAACCCTGCACTCCTTCTGGTAGTGGCCTTTTCTGCCACACCTCCAGCATTCTTCCTGTGATTTATCAACAGGAGGTTTGAGGGGAGCAACCGTTTTACGGTTGTTCCACCTTCTGGAGTATTTTCTACCAGCAACTAGGGCAAAGCGCTTAAAATCATTAAACATGTCTTGTTTTTCTTCATCATCCAACTCATCAGTAAGAGTTTCAATGGGAGCTGGAAGATTTGAAATACTGGTGCCATCATAGAGATCGATGGACTCAGTAGAAACAAGAGCTATAGGGTCAGAAATAAGATGGGAGGATATGCTGAAAGAAGAAGAAGAGCCAGCATGTCTTTTGGCATCAGCAAAGGCTCGAATGTTTTGAGCCAATGCTCTCTCTTCAAATTGAAGAGTACCAAAGAGTTCTTCAAGATCAAAGTCTTGAATTTTTTTCGTTGTACGAAGAGTTTGTCTTAAGTTTTGCCACTTAAGAGGAAAAGAGTCGATGAATTTGTGGCATACATCAAAATTATCATGAGTAATGCCAACATTAGTCATATCATTGAGCAACCCTTTTAAGCGAGTATAGGTGCTCTCAAGACTTTCATTAGGAAGAGAGAAAAAGTTTTCATAAGCACGTTTCAAATCAATTTTCTTGATTTTAATGAGGTCAGCAGATCCTTCATAGGTGCTGACCAGTCTATCCCATACTTCTTTTAAAGAGGGATACTTGATGACTAGCTTCATGATTTCAGTGGGAAGAGTGACAATAATCATGTTTTTAAGCCTAGCATCAAGATTTACCAGCTTCCTTTCTTCATCCGTCCATTGAACCTCTGGTTTTTCCAGGTCAGTGACTATCTCAAGAGCTTCAGGTGTAGCTCCTGGAGTCCTTTGGACGTACATTGGCACGAATGGACCCTCAGTTAATATTGTCATTAAATAAGGTTCCACACCAGAGATGTGAAGAAGCATTCTCTCCTTCTAAGACCCAAAATCTTTGGGCTCGAATTTTGGAGGTGTCGACACATAACCAAAGTCACGTGTGTTCACAAGGCTGGGAACAGAAGACTTGTTCTTGTTTTAGAAACAAAATTTTTAAAAAGAGTAAAGGAACAGAATTTTAATGTAAACACAAGGAGGCAAACAGATCTTGTTCCAATGATTTAGGAATGGTGGCTCTGATACCACTTGATGGTCCACAAATGCACAACTTATGTTATATTTAAATTAGACAAGAAAGTAAATAGAAGATTAATAACAATAACAATGACAAGTTCAATTGTAATAAATCAATGCAAGTATAATCATATGTATCATTGATTAAACAATGAATACATGGTCGATTTTACAAATTGACTTACAAGAATACAAATGAACAAGGTAATTGTTAAGTCTAAACACACTATAAACTTGAACAGTTACAAGTGACACACATTTTCAAGGTGACTAACACACTTGATACAATGCAGCTGTTTTGCTTTATATAAAGGAAGAATTATGCCAACACAACTTTCCTTTGATGGTGATAGATGGTGGTTGTCGACGTTCCATTGGCTCCTTGTACTTCCAAGCAAGAGCCCTTGTCTTCTTTACCAAAATGGGTATGAGAGAGAAGACCCAAGTTTTGGTCCCAACATGTACCTTTACCATGTAAGGTATGTTACAGTTGGAAGAACCACCATGTGACTCTTGTCTTCATATGGTTTGAATACTTCCCGCCATGACAAACATTTGGGGCAGCATACACCCCACTGAAGAGAGTTACTGGACTCGCTGAAGACTTGATGACGATACATGTCAGCGAGCAAGTTTGGTCAGTGAATCCAAGACTCAACAAACTTGTTATTGTTCTTGTTGATTACTTTCTTATTTACCTTCTTGTCTAGTTTAAATTACAATACAAGTTGTGCAATTTGTGTACCGTTAAAGATAAAGGCTAATAAAACGAAAAACTGACGAAAGAACCATGTAATTAAAACATTTGAAATTTGGAACATATTTTAAAATTAAACATTTGAATTATTTAAGGTTAAGTTATTAGCCACTTGCAAGTTGCAACAAACAACCGGCGGTGCATTATTTTGTAATATGAAAAGTGTTATATGCATGTTGTCACATTTTCACTGTTTAATACAGATAACTCATACATATTCTAATTTCCTTACGAATCTTTTGGTAACTCATAAGTTGATCTGTCATTTTCCTATTTCTTATTTTCTTTCAATTTCTTTATTAAATGTTTACATCACATATCATATGTATTTGTAAAATAAATTATTTATAAATCTAGCAAAATATAGAATTATGATTGGTTCCTTCTACTAAATTTCTTGTAACAATTTCCTAAGAGTTTGAGGACTAAAATTTATTAAGTAATTAAGATAAACATAGAGATTATGATTGGTTCCTTTGGAAAGGTTCTTAAGACCAAACGGTGTGAGGCTTTCCATGGGTGAGTGGTCTTTCGACACATGGAGCCAAGTAAGAAAGAGGTCATTTTAACAAAAATGGTGGTATGAGGCATTGCAACACAATGAGGCATCTCTGGCCATGTGTCTTGACCAAATGATTGATTTTTTTTATTTTATATTTTTTATAAAATTTTATTTACATTTTTATTTACATACTTTTGTTTATATACTTTAATTTATATACTTTAAATTATATACTTCTTACTATACATGACAAAAAGTAAATAAAATTCTATAAAATCCATTACATAAAAAACTAAATAACATAAACTAAAAAAAACACAAAATTAAACTAAAGAAGAACATAATTTTTAAAAAGACATAAAAACTTAAACAGTTTTAAAAACTACTAGTTGCCGTCGTAATACTTTTCTCGAATTTCCTTTTTCATTTCCTCCATTATAGTTCGCTCGGGCTACTCAAGATAACTATAATCTTTCACCATTATCTTCAAGTCATCCCTTTTATCCCTTTTCTCTTTTAGTAACAATTTTCTTTCACCCAACTCCGCACGTTTATTACTTCTTTTTTTTTGAACGGCAAAGTAATTAATTAAAAGGCATCTAGCAAAATACTAAATGCCAAAATACATAGTACAATTACAATTACATATCCATATCTAGGATAACCGAAGACATTAAAACAATATCCTAGACGCATCTTGAGACTTGAACTCCGAGGATTGCAAAAAGGGCGGAAAAATCTCACGTCAACTAGACACTAGAAAAACTCCCACCAAGAGAGGCCGAGTCAACGGTTTTCACTCTGTATTGTTTTTGGTGCAAGCCCAAATAAGTCTCAAGGAAAAAACGAAACTCGAAAGAACGATGCAAATAAAACATGCTACAAGTGGTGGATCGGGTTTTTAAAGCATTCATCCCCAGTAATAACAAGCTTCTTACATCGCACGTTTATTACTTGATTCCAATAAACCATGTAACTCGTTAGTAACTTTCTCAAATACTTCCGTGTAGTCAATACGCCGTGCCAAATGTCACACCCCCAAAATACGGGTCAACGGGTGGGGCGTGACTTCAATAATATCACAACACAAGAGTATAATGAACGACTTAAAACGTAGTCGTTTGGAAAAGATGCATTTTATAAAACAATATTTATGAGAAGATTCAAAGATAATACATAAGGTTGAAATAGTCTTGATTTGAATACATTAAGAAAACACATCGAAATTCAAATCCATATTCTTTAATAAAAGACGGAGCACTAGAAGGGTACGGAGGGTTGAGTCTTTATTCATCAAACAAAAGCACACACAAGTTGATTCCAAGCATAGAAACATCTAATCACCTGCAATACATACTAAATTGTGTCAACATAAAGTTAATGAGTTCCTTAGGTTTTAATAAAACGTTTAACCATGAACCACAAGACATAAGTTAACCATTGCTTTACCACAATGAAAGTAGCCATTGTTAAACAACAATGCTAGGAATGTAAGAAGTATACATCTATATAAGCTCATGATACAAAACTGACACGTTGTTACAATTTGCCTCCCGGTACTTGTTCAAGGTACCGAATGTTTACAAATATGTGTCACCCGTTCGGCTCCCCGCCGTGTTTATGCCGGGTGGGGTGTGTCAACCCAAATAGCGCTATTCAACATATCCACATTTATATCCATAATTAACATATCATGATTGTGAGGGCTTGTTGTGAACATAGTAACTTATAATAGCCTTGTATACCGTTGTGCATGTGCTTGTGTTCATAAAACTAAGAGTATGTGTTGCAGCCCAAAATATATAAGTAAGATGGGGCTAAGGAGATCTCACCTTAAGAGGGTATGGATGAAGAAAAGGATGAGTCGATTAAGTATGCCCTATAGAAGAAAATATAATTTATCTTAGTATAGATAGGTGGTGTTTGATCATTTTTAAAGGTTTTCATCACCCCAAAGCTTTATAAATAATATGGTTCAAAGTTTATTTAGTTGGTTATTGAGTTTATCATTTAAGAGTGACAAATACATGTAGATCTTATAAAAGTGTCTTGTATTATTTCCATCTTAAACATATATACATATATACATTATATTTATATGTACGTGTTGATGCCGACGAGACCATACATGACACCGGTTCCTATCAATTCAAGGATGTGGTGTATTGGGTAGGTATAATCGTTTGCATGGACACACTAGTGCACCCAAGACCTTACAATCTGTAGGTGTTTTCCCAAGTGCACTAGAGGAAACATATAAGTATAAACATATATATACACATATGAATCTTTTGGATCATTACATACTTGTGCTCATACTCACACGTGTGCAGTACACTTGTAGTTAAAGCACACAAGTATCAGTTGGAATTTCTTTCACATGCATAGATCCAAACAAAAGTATATATAATTAATAAATCTTCACTCATGTTAATAAGTCCAAGAGTTTACTTTACATTTCTATTTTTCTTATATTATTCAATCATTAGATCCAATATTCTTTATCACATACAAACAAAGAACAAAGCAAATACAAACAAAAGAATAAATCAACTTGGATCTTAACAAAGAATAAAAGAATAAACTTTTTGGTGATGAATCCCAATAAAAATAATTTATATTATACTAGTAATATAATAGTAACTAAATCCATCATTCTCTTGTCTTAAACTATGATTAAAGGTTTGAACCCAAAGGCCAAACATCAAGGATGCATAGACAAATCATTGAAGAGGATTTAGAAGATAATATGAAAAGAAAATACATGGGTTTTCACCCATTTAATATTTCGACCAGCCCCTTTATGGAGAAGAAGGGTGGTCTTTTCGATTTCCACATACCTTGTTCTTGCACTAGATCGAATCTAAGAGTTTTTTGCTTGTTGTAGATGATTAAGAAGTGATCTTTTATGGGTTTTGGGAGCTGTTTTCGGATCAAACAAGAAAGAGAAGAAGAAGAAGAGTTTTTGCTTGCTAAATCTTATTATTAAGCATTAATCTTTCAAGTTTAGATGTTTAAGCCACCATAGATTGTTATTAGGATGATATAAGGTTGTTTTGGTGTTGGTTTGTGGTGTTGAAGGGCGGCAGCCCTCAAGGGTGGTGGTGGCCGTGGGTTTGAGGGAGGAGAAGTGTGTGTTTTTGGGTGTAAGAATTGTTTAGTATGTGTTTAGAGTTAGGATATAATAGTTTAGTGAGTTTATATAGTTAACGTTAATATGGGGAGGGGGTGAGCCTGAAATCTAGGAGGTTTTGGAGGGCTTGAAGTGTAATTTAGTTTAATTATTTTAATTAGTTTAGTTAGTAGTAGAATTATTTAATTAGTAGGTTAATTTAAGGTATAGTATTTTAACATAAGGTTTATTATTATTATAACATAAGGTTATCAATATATTTATTAAACAAAATAATCATTTTCTTTTATCAAATTTTTCATTTGAAATCCATCTCATGCAAAGGTGGTCGAGTGAAAGCATATATACTAGTTAACGTTTTATCGAAAAGTTACTTATACGCAAAAATCAACTAATACATAGTTTCACGTATGAGTCTAGATATATTCATATATATGAGTATATACATATTCATTATTAATCATCATATAGTATGGTCAAAGAGAGTGGTTCCTTCAGAGCCAAACGGACCCCGAATTTGCCAGATGTCACACCAAACCCGAAGCCGACCTCGATGTGGCTGCCCTTTTGGCCACGTCTCGGCCTATTGGTCGAATATACCGACCTTCAACTTCCTCATCCTCGTTTAAGTCAATGTTGATCCTAGCGTCGGACCCTTCATCTTGTGGATCAACGGATGAGGAAGTTTTTGACCTTTTGGCGGTTGGTTCACTGCGTGTAGCCTTTCCATCAAACTCGGCAATAATATGGAACCTTGAACTTTTCTTAACAAGTTCCCAAATAGCTATGTACGGGAACGGTTTGAGCATTGTTCCTTGGTACTCGGCTAAAACTCTTTCCAAAATTTAAGCGTCGTTACTACCACTTTGATGGTTGTTTTTGTCTTTGTGACAAGTGTAAATTTGGTTGAACACGGAAACTTGGGCCTTTATCTTTCGCCATTTCGAACCGAGTGATTCTTGGTCATGGTAGTCATTTCCTTTATTTTCAAGACTAGTGTGAAACTTCTTGATAACTTTTCGCCAATATATCTTCTCTTTTTGATAGTTTGCTAAAAGAAATATAAATAAATCTGGGTTACCAAAAAATACTACTAAACAAAATAAACATATATACAATTTAAAAAAAAAAAACGAAAACAAGTTTAAAAAAAAAGAAACATAAACAGTTTAAAAAAAAGGAAAACATAAAACTTTTTTTTTTTTTTATAAAAAACCGAAAACAAATAATAATAATAAAATAATAAAAGAAACCAAAATAGTATATAGAGAAGTACCAAACTTTGGGTCCTCCGTCACGTCAAGCCAAGCTTTGGCTAAGCTAAATTCTTCATCTTGTGTCCAAGGGATGGGCGCTGCTTTCAACCTCGGTTCGTCGGGTCCTTTCTTTTTATGATTTCATTTTTTTGTTGTTGTGATGGACCGCCTGGCTCTTCTTGTACTATTTCAATATCCGGCGAGTGTGGTGTGGGTGATGGAGTCTCGACCATCCTTTGTCGTTCTAAATAAAGGTGTACAAAATTATATAAGTATATAAAAGTGTACAAAAAAGTATAAAAGTATATAACTAAAAAAAACTGTACAAAAAATATATAAGGTATATAAGTAAATAAAAGTGTACCAAACATTTGTTGTGGACTATTATAGAATTGTGGAACGGGTTGATTTTGCCCAAAACCAAACATATCGGGCACCGATTGCATCGGCATTTGTTGCATTTGAGCCATGTACCTTACAACCCCCGGACTATTCAAGACATTTTGGTCGTTAACATCGGGTGGAGCTTGGGTGTTTGAACGTGGAAACCCATAGTTAAAATTGTTGGGATACATAGGTATTATTTTAATAAAAATGATAAGAAAGTATAGAAAATAAGAGAAGAGAAGAAAGTGTTAAGAGTTGTGGAGTGAAAATGGAGTTTAAATAGAGGTAAAAGTGTTTTTTTTTAAAAAAAAGAAAATTTTTTATAGGCTATTAAATGCCAAACGGGTGAAAAGTTTAGGGAAGGAAAAAAGTTGGTTTTTTGGTCAACGTTTTTGCCTGTTCGTTGATGGCTTGTTTGGCATGTGACACGACCACTCGGGCCGATGTTCACCACGTTTCAGACGCGTTTTTGGGGGGAAAGGGGTTGGGAAACGCTTCACACCGTGATGTGTATTTTCTAGTCTTAAATTTATGAACACGAAATACCTAGCTACTGACTACTACACACTTGCGGGCAGTGAACCCGTTCGTATGCAATATAGTTGATTTGGTAAACCGAGGTCGAACACAAGGACTTAATAAGCAATTGTCACAGTAAAGTGATTCAGATTAAAAGGGGGGTTTTGTGACCGAATTGTCACGTTGCAAAGTTAGTGAAGAAAGTCAGTAATCCCGTAGGATTGATTGGTTGAATCTTAACATAGATTTAAAAATGAACACCTACTTGGATCAGCTCACATGTCAATCATCAGATCTAAATACTACTTGCATTTGTTGAACGACTCAAAAAGTAGACAAGATGAACTCCCGTTATACTTGAAACTTTAACTGCTAAATAGATAATTATTGCTCTCGCACTTAATTTCTCCTCTAAACAGTTAAGCATTAAATCCTGAGTTGATTTTATGATTTAATCTTTTGAAAGCTTTCTCCCGAACTGCTTATTCGCCTAATCAGATCCCTCTATCATAGACGTTTACACATTCGAAATGAATTTAATTGTTTTTAATCTTCATCGTTGAATTCTCCCGAACTCCAACGATTTCAGGTTAATTACAGACCGATTAACCATTTCATAAATCAATTGACAATGACATAGATTTCTCCCGAACTTCTAATTACAATTATCAATCAATTAATATAAAAATTGAAAATTATATTTAAATCCAAATAAATGTGGATCTTCGATTAAACATATAAACCTTGTTCAACATTTGCAAGCAACATCAATTCGACCCTATGACATGCTTACTACCCAAGCGGGTGCTAAAGATTTAGCTATTCATATTAAAAATGCAAGAACAAACAAATAGAGAGGAAATCATATTATACCAAATGAATGATGATAATCCGATAGCAATGATGATTACAATCAAAAGCTGAAAATAATCGAAACCCTAATCACTTGGTTGCTCCAAAGTATTCCTAAGTATGAGAAAAACTATCAAAATTGTGTTATTCCCCGTCCAAAAGTGCAGAACCCTAACTAATCCTTTGTACAAAACACGCGTGTAACGGCCGTTAGTGGGCTAACGGCCGTTAGTATTATACTTGAGGTCTAACGGGGGTTACTGGGGTAACGGCCGTAACTCTTCAGTTGATAACTAACGGCCGTTAGTTCCATAACTGCCAGTTACAGGAGAAACCACAAACCACCTATGTAACGGCCGTTAGTGGGCTAACGGCAGTTACAACTTCCAGATTTCGTTTTCTTCATCTTTCGCGTGATTTCACCCGAATCTTTCTCCCGTTTCTTCCTTAACTCATCAAAATCGACCAATTCATTCGTCTAATCAATTTCCAACCTGAAAACACTCAACACACACCTTCAAAGCATCGAAAGTTGGATATAAAACTATCAAAATGACGAATAATTGGTTCTAAAGTCACATGGGAAATGGTATAAAATATGACACATCACACCGTTCGGTCTAAGGAATCCCTCCCAGTTCCTTTAATTTTAACTCAAATTTTAAACATGGTAAAATTGAGTGGACAATATCCTTTTTCTTTTTTATATTTTTGTTTATTATTTTTATTGTTTTGTATATATTTATCTTTGTAGATCAAACGTGGTAGATTAACGTTAACTGATACTAGCATACTATTCATGCAATGCAGCGACGGGTGATGATGACAATGATTATTGGTAGTGGTGTGGTGTGGTGTAGATTCATGTAAACAAGAAAGTGGAAATAATTTATAAGATAAGAATTTAAAGTGAAAATTATTAAGATAAAGGTTTAACGTGTAAATAAGTTCATTAAGTACAAATTGAGTAAACTTTAGGGATTAGAATCCTTTAAAGTTGATTCAACTATATAGGTAAAGTTGGATCTAACACTAGCCATAAAATTAAATTCAATGATCAAAATTTAATCTATTGATGTTTAAATATTGACTATTGTATTAAAGCTAATGGTTAAAGTTATTCTAAATTTATTTATAAAGAATCTCAATCCAACTTTCAATAACTCTTTTAATATGGGGGTTCATTAAGGCAAATTCGTAATTTAGTAAATTACTATTATATAGTATTTTATAATATAATATTTTTTGAAGTCGAAAATGAAAATTTGATCATTTTCATAAGGAATAAAAAAAGGAAAAATGATGGGTACTTTCAATTGTACCCAAGCATATGCACAACAAAGGCAAAAAAAATTAAAATACATACATTTTGACACCTTAACTTTTTTACATATTCAAAAATGCCCCCTGATTTTAAGCTATGCTATACCCAAGCATATTTACAGCCGTTGTACGTATGCTAAGCCCAAAAAAAAAATACACTAACTCTAATAATTATGGTCAATGAGATGGACGTGATAACCACCCACAATATTTGTTTATATGTTTATAAAAGACCAAAAATCTCACCACACATATCTATACCCCTTATTAGCTAATCAACTGGGTGATTATCCGGACATAATTAAAAAAGTATATTTTATTACGAAACAATGGTAAAGCTAACAAAATGTTTTTTTTTTTTTGGTTAAAGGGATTCACCCAATGTTAGCTCACAAAATGTTCGAGCATGTATATTTTGTTGTCGTGTGACTTGAATATAATCCGTTGATTGTCCACCTTGTGTGGATCAAAATTAGAATATGATCTAGAAATAACAAAGTGTTACGGTTAGATTTATAAAGAATCTCAATCCAACTTTTAATAACTCTTTTAATATGGGGTTCATTAAGGCAAATTCGTAATTTAGTAATTTACTATTATATAGTATTTTATAATATAATATTTTTTGAAGTCGAAAATGAGAATTTGATCATTTTCATAAGGAATAAAAAAATACACTAACTCTAATAATTATGGTCAATGAGATGGACATGATAACCACCCACACACTATTTGTTTATATGTTTATAGAAGACCAAAAATCTCACCACACATATCTATACCCCTTATTAGCTAATCAACGGGGTGATTATCCGGACATAATTAATAAAGTATATTTTATTATGAAACAATGGTAAAGCTAACAAATTTTTTTTTTTTTGGGTAAAGGGATTCACCCAATGTTAGCTCACAAAATGTTCGAGCATGTATATTTTGTTGTCGTGTGACTTGAATATAATCCGTTGATTGTCCACCTTGTGTGGATCAAAATTAGAAGATGATCCAGAAATAACAAAGTGTTACGGTTAGATTTATAGAAACGAATAACTAAAATGATACCACGGTTTATAGATTCTGAAGGATACGAGTAGCTAGATTCATAATCATAAAATATATACAGTAGTGAAAAACTACAAATTTTTGCAATTTATGAATTATGTTGATAATAATTGGTTTGAAGTTCATAGTAATTCGTAGACATTGTATTATATAATTATTTCAATTTAGTAATATATGCAAAAAGCTATGTCACAACTTTTAAGCAAAAAGTAAGTAGTTTCTACAAGCACCATGTGTCATTTATAATAAGGAAAATTTATATTTATGTGTATATATATATATATTATTTAAGCGGCATAATTACATATTTATTTTAAGTGCAAGTTTTTAAGCATAAATATGATTTTAAAGCATGTTTTGTATAAATTTGTAATTATGTCTTAAAAATGGAATATATATCTAAATCTTCCTTATAATAATGTTATTTAATTATGAATTATATGCCAAATTGCACGTTATTTTTTTTACAATCTAGGTACCCACACAATCGTCAAAATCAAATATTCACTTAAGCTTGAAGTACAAATATCATTAAGAAATAGAGGGCACAAAAGGAAACCCGAATATCACTATAGTAGTGTTAATCTCGTACGATATACGAATTGACTATATATCATACAATTAATTATTTTTCAAAAAAAAAAAAATAGAATTTGAACATGCTCCATCACATCCTTTGAGACATGTATCATGAAAGCATTGATTTAAAAAAAGGAAAATCTAATATTACTTTCAATATTTGTAATGATATCTTATAATCTAAAGTCAAAATGGTAAAGACATGTATCATGAAAGCATTGATTTAAAAAAAAAAAATATCTAATATTACTTTCAATATTTGTAATGATATCTTATAATCGAAAGTCAAAATGGTAAAACATGATTTGTTAAACAATTAATTTATTTATTTTATATTATATTATAAAAGAAATAACATTTTATTTTTGTACGTTTTGGTTAAATATGTAATATTCATAACAAATCTGCGTTACCAAAAAAATCTCGCAAACAATTTCTAAAAATATGTCAAAATAAATTAGTTACTATATATGATTATAGATATATAAAAAAATTATACTTAATGATATGAAACAATATTGAAAAAAAAGCAAAAAATAATAAACTAAGTATTGTAGATAGGAATTTAAGAATTAGATCTTGCGTTGAATTGGAGATACATAACCTTGTTATGTTAAAACACAATAACAATTAAATACTTAGATTTGTATCGACTTTTTTTTTTCCCCATGTTTACATAAATAATAATTGAAATACTTTAAGAGCAAGCTTATTAGAATACGTATCTATCAAAATTATTACCAATTATGTATATTATTTAATTTGTCGTTAATTTATCAAAAGAAATTTGGTAATTCTAATTGGTGGGACCAAGATGACACATGGCGCTTGAATATTTCCCTATGTGTCGATCAAATAATGCATCAATCCTGTTTTAGTATATTGGTAGATATATCAAAGTATGCGGCTCGAAATCTTTTTTTTTTAGGGTAAATTACACTTTTCGTCCCTAATATTTTTTTATTACAATTTTCACCTTAAAGTTGGCAGAATTTTTTAATTGACGTCCTTTGGCCAAACAGTGTTAAGTTTCAGCCGTTAAGTCCCACACGTGCAAAACACGTGAGAGACTAAAAGTGAAAAACATGAAAAGTTCAAGGACGAAAACTGAAATTTACTTTATCAATTGTCATCATCTTCATCTTCCCCGGCTGAGTGGCCGGAAAATTTGCTGGAAAACTGAAAATGTCGATATCTCACTCGTTTCTTCGAATTAGACCACGAAACCACCACAAAACTTATCAAAATTAATGTCTGCACGAATCCTAACCAAAATATTTCAAATTCAACACTATGGTGAATGTTATTCATAATCATTTGTTTTGAATACTCGACTTTTTGTACATCTCATCGTTTCGCCTTAGTTGGGGTGTTACATTCAAACTTTTTAAGACTTGGTGCGAATGTTTGAGAAAAACTAGTTGTTTAATAGAAATGCCTAAATAAAGACTTAAAATACTTTCATGAGTCAAATATGGTCATGTGGCTAGTCGTTGTGTTCATAATTCAAAAATATATCATAAAATATGGTCAAATCATTTCTATGGCATTCGGTGTTCGCCCGGTAAGTAAAAAGGACTAAAACTGTCAGACATTCGGTTAGTCTGACGGACCCCCCCCCCTCCCTTGGCCTTGCCTATAAATACAAGGCCAAGCCTTTTTCTTTTCTTTTCTTGTTTTGGTCGTCCATATCACCTCACACACATAAAATTTTGCTTTCAAATTCTATCTTGCAAAAATCGCTTGATTTCGGTTCTAAACGCTTGCAAATCAATCAAAGCTTCAATCTTCGATCAAGAAACTAGTGTGTGTTATCATTTTCTTCATAAAAAACATAAAAGGTACTGATTTCCATGTTTTTAATTCAGACCTTAACATATTTATGTAATTACTTTTCGGTTCTTATGAAAAGCTAAGCGAATCATGTCTTTGATTGTTGATTGTGCAATTTCGGTTACAATTGTGTGTAAGAAACGAATTGAAACTTGATTAAGGCTTTGATTTGATACATTATGCACTCATGTAATTTGGATTTTGTGTAGCTACAAAAATTTAAAATATCCTTTACTTGACTAAAAGACTCTAAAACTAGTCGATTCCGTATCCAAGATTAAGGTTGTGCAATTGTCGATCACATGATGTATGAAATCGATCGAACTTCACCCTTTTTGTATTGATTTGTGACACTTTTGTGCAATCAAGACTCATGGGTATGAATTGGCTAGCCTTAGATCTCGTTATTTTAACAAAATCGCGTCAAAATCGTTCGTTTTTGCTCAAATCGCGTATGAATCCGACCCCGGCCAGGTCTAGCTCGATCTAGGCAGGTCTAGCTCAACCTCTACCTGGTCTAGCTTGACCTCTGGTGGTCTAGGTTAACCCTATGTTGACTTTTGCCGCTTAAACGTCATGTAAAGTTACTAGTTTGACCCGAAATGACTTGTTTTAACTCTCGGACCTTTAAGACTTGGAATAAACTCATTTTGATCTCTGCCCAGGTCCAACTAAACCTGTCTTGGTCGAGTTCGACCACTTCCAAACTCATATAGTCGATTTCATTAGCCTTTCGTGTCCATATGCGCTTAATCGGTTCTTAAACTTGACTAGTTTTCTCAAAAAGTGTAGTTTTGGTCCAATTGATTAATGTATGATTAAATGGTTTCAAAATAACATTTTTGGGCTGTAGTTGGTCGAGTTCAATCATAACTCGTTTCGGTTTCGTAAGCTTTTCGGTTAAAATCTCCGGTTTCGTCTAGTTTCGATTAAATTCGAGTAAAACTTATTTTGGGCTATGTAACGATTTCAAATCAGGTTGTATTGATAAAATAATGTATTTTAAACTTAAGAAAGTTCATTCATGTCAAATCCAGACTCTTGTTTGGTTTATTCGAGTCTCGTAATTTATAACAAACATCGTTTTAAAAGTAAAATAAAGACATATGGGCTTAAAGGCATTTCTAATATGCTAAGACTTAAGACAAAAGATGTTCATTTTGACTTGTCATGTATTATGGATAGCTGTTGATTGTCGTAGACTTTGATTGTGCTTGTCGTGCTCGTTCATTATACTGTCATAACACTTTTCAGGTGAGTTTCGTAGCTCCTCTTTTAACATGTTTTGGGGTGGAAAGTATACTTGTTCTTTTTAAACAATTTTGTCGATTTCTGTTTATGTTCAATATTGAGCCTGTGCGTATAGAGTTACTTATGCCATTTGACGTGCTTTTGTCTTGTTGTGTGTGTGTGATTATGTGTTTGTTATTGTGCTATATGACGTGCTTATTTGATGTGCTTTTGTGTGTTTGGTGACTTGAGACTTTAGACTAAGGCAGGTACCGTAAGGCCAGACTTTGAGACATTGACTTGAGACTTTTGGACTAATTATGGCGTAACTCTGCTTATTATATATTGAACTATTACTTGTTTAGATTTAAAAGAATCGACAAAAGACTTATTTCTTTGACTAACACTTTTGACATAAAACCTACGAACTCACCAGTCTTTGTGTTGACACGTTTTAGTATACTTTTCAGGTACTCAGGCTAATCAGGAATAAAGACTGCTATGCTAGGCTTGGACGTCAGAGATTAGTGCTCCTTTATTTATTTTCAGACTTTAAGGCTACATGCCTTGGATTATTTCTTTATGGACATGGTTGTAATAAGCTATTTTAGCACTGTTATGACTTTGAACTCATGTATTTGGGAATATATTTATTATATTCTATTTCATTTAGCAGTATCTATGTAATTCCATGTCGTGTTGTACTTTTCATGACACCTCATGTTTCCGCCAATGGTGGAGTGTTACACAAAATTCTCTGTATCGTTGCAACATTTTCTTTTTATAGAAATCCTTATGTTTACATGTTTGCATCTTTTTGCAAATTAAAAATTTTAGGTTCTGGTAAGTTTCTTGTATATCTTAGATGCATCTTTGTCTCTTTTGTGACTAGTGAAGTGGGGGGAGTTTTCTTTATCAAATTCTTGCTTACAAACGGTAGGTTTTATGTTCCAGTAAAGTCTTTGGTAATTTGCTATTTATCAATGTGTATCCAATTTTATTCCTTGCATGCAGGCACGCATATATCAAGAGTAAAAGAATATTATAGATATGTATGTTATGCTTCTAAGATTTTCAAGGTAATTTAAAATGGTCACTTTGCAACTTCATGCCAATGTTGTTTTCTAATTGCTTTTATGCTCACTACTAATTTTTGTTTAAGTTTTCAGCTTGGTAATGGATACTATAAGATTTCATCGTGCCTACCTAGCTTTATGTTCAAAGGAATGAACATATAGCAAAAAGATGAATATGGTTCATTAGTTTTTAGTTCTGTCTTATGTTGTATCTTGTTGCCTGGTTAAAAATTAACGGAAAGGCATTACATATTTACCTTTTTCAACGATTACGTGTTGTGATATACATTTTGAGTTTTCCGGCAAGTGTTGAATCTGAAATCTTTTGGTTAGGATTGATGCGAAAATTAATTTTGAGAAGTTTGGTGGTGGTTTCGTGGTCTAATTCAAAGAAACAAGTGAAATATCAACATTTTAAGTTTTCCGACGAATTTTCCGGCCACTCAGCCAGAGAAGATGAAGATGATAACAATTGATAAAGTAAATTTCAGTTTTCGTCCCTAAACTTTTCACGTTTTGCACTTTCAGTCCCTCACATGTTTTGCACGTGTGGGACTTAATGACTGAAACTTAACACCGTTTAATGCATTGTTCCCCGAGCTAGAACTTGCTAAATGAACAGACTTAGCATGATACAATGATGGATCTTTAGTGAAATCTGAATGTGTATCTTTAATTCTCCTCTTCATATCTCTGTTCTTAAGCTTGGAGACCACCTTTTCAAAATCCCATGAGCTATATTCTTGATCATCTTGAAGTTGATGAACATAATCAGTCCATGTCTTCGGTAGTGAGTCCAAAAACTTATCAACTAGCTCAGTTTGAGGATAAACAACCTCAAAATATGACAACTCAGTAGTCAAATGACTGAATCGAGTAATAATCTCATCAAGAGATTCTCCTTTCAGTCCATTGAAAGCTTCATATTGGCGCTTCAGAAGTTTGATACGATTTTTCTTCAAGGTTACATCGCCCTCACAATATCTTTCAAGAGTGTCCCATAAGTCCTTTGAAGTAGTGTATTTCTTGAACAAGTGTACACTATCTTGAGGTAAAGCCATAGTAAGAGTGGACAAGGCCTTTCCCTCAATTGCGTATCTTTTTTGTTCTTCAATCGGCATATCAGCATAAGTATACCTACCGATCACTCCATTCTTCTCATAAGAAGGCCAATCAAAACCTTGAGTTATCACAAGCCACATGTCCATGTTAGTGAGACGAATGTAGTCTTCAAAACGTCTATTCCACATCCAATAGTTTTCCATACGGAACAACTTTGGAGGTGTGTTTCCACGACCAACCTCATGATCGTGCATGATCATCTGGCTGATAAGTATGGCATTTGGAGAGTTTGCGGCAGCTGGTATAGTCGTCATTTCGAATCATTTGAAATCAAATAAAACAAAATAACAAGTAGTTCGTGTGGCACGAAGTACAAGTGGCACAAAGTGAAGCACGAAATACACTTGTCACGACTTAAGTCACGAAGGGTAGTTCGTGTTGACGTGGCACGAAGTAGGCACGAGGTACACTTGTTACGACCTGGAGCACGAAGAGCTATTCGTACTGACATGGCACGAAGTGGACACGAAGAACACTGGGTGACGTAAGCACGAATCAAGAAG